>NW_006300372.1:3685881-3719154 GCF_000327345.1 Myotis davidii | reverse complement strand
CCCCCCCCCCCATCCTTTCAGCTCATCCTGCTGTTACCTCTAGAGTTTTAGTCCCAAGAAATGTAGCCTTTGCAGTGAAAACATCTTGGTAAAACTGAGTATTCTGTTCCTCCTACTGAATTTAAATCCATCCCTTTAGCTTGACTATGAGACTTAGGAATCCAAAATCCCCCAATGGCTCATTTGAATTCATGGGTGTTGTAATGGACTGCTCAGTGGTAAAGCTTTCTGGAATCCCTTAAATCAGCCAAGTAAAATACAGGGACTTTGCCTCCTATGAAACCAGATGAAACCTGGGAAGTTAAGCTCTTACTCGAAATGACAGAACTGGTTTCCTGAGCACGGTGCCATTATTTGGGTAGTGACAGGACATCATGTCTCCACACAGTGCAGTGAGGAGCAAGCGAGTCAGGAATCAGGGGATCAGGGCTCTGGCCCTGCCTTGGTGACACGCTAATGAACTAGTTGCTCTGAACTTCACTATCGTTTTTTGTAAAACTAGGAGATCATTTTCAATTCTGACATTGTATGATTTTTTTTTCAGCCTGCCCTCTTTTCCCCCAATGTGTAAATACCAAAATTTTAAAAATTTGTCTAACAAATAGTCTTTAATCCTGCACAAAAATTCAGGAGTTTAAGCTAAGTATGGATCCAAGAGTTTCAGAGATAATTCATGTAACAAGTAGATGGTCAAGGCTTGAGGTGGCAATAAAATATTTTAAAAAAAGATATACTTTTATAAAATACTTGTTAGTATGAGGGGGTGGTTAGCATATGGTAAGGTTGTAACAATTTCATTTAAAATCCTATTCTATGTGGTGACACGTGCCTACTTATTGGCTGCTAACAAGTGACAAAGCTGGAATTCCAGGTGGTTGGCCTCAGAGCCGACCCCCTTAACTGTTGTACACTTTGTCTCCTCGATCTAGAGGACATAATCCTTTCCTCCAAGACGCTTGGGTAGGGAGATAAGAAAAATGCATGACTCGTCTTCATAAGCACAGGTGTACATATGACTTTGAAGTAGACATGTGTCACAACATAGAGAAAATGTCCTTGTCTCTGTAATACTTAATTGTGATACTTGCTTTCCTATTGCTCTTCTGTTCTTATTACTAACGGGGTATATTTGGAAGTTTGGGGGCCATGTTCTCCCCTCAATTCTGGGTAGAATTTCCAACCAGTCTGTGGGAAACTGTTTATTGCCTTCACTATCTTACGATGGGCTTGTCTGCCTGTTAATGGGGGGTCACCTGCCTAAGGGCTATGCTAAGGGCTACTGCAGAATCAATAAAAGCTTGGTGAGGCCTGAGCACAGAGAGGAAGTCCTTCAGGACTTGCCGCCTGGTCCCCCAATATTGCAAAATTATCTCGTGTCTTTTTTTCTCATTTGCTGTGCGGCTCCTCTTTCAGATACCGAACCCTACTCCACGCGGGTCGTGGAAGGAAACACTCAACACCAGTCTATTACTTTTCTGAGCTTGTTCTCACCCTCTGTTGTGCTAAATTCAAAGACGATGAGAAACTAGGAATTTGTGGCCACCATAAATCTACAGATAGCGCATATACACCTCTGGCAGGCTCAGAATTGAAAACTGAAATAGCTCTGCACAGGCTGCATTGAAATACCAGAAAAATAGAGGCTGCGTCTGCAGATTGCGCGGACTAAGTACATTGGAGGCACAAATGTTATGTGGATCAAATCTGTTGTAGGATTGTGCTTGGATAGAGGTAGGCTCTTTGTGCTAAATTAAGGCTCTTAGTTTGACCAACAAGGCCAGGAAAACATCACTAAGGCGTCTCCGATCAGGGGTTAATGCAGAATTCTGGGAAGAGCAACTTGAATGGCAAAGGCAATTTCATTTCTTAAAGGTACACCCACCAGTTAAAGTTCAGTTGTGTGGTAAGCCCTGCGGCATGGGGATTAAATGCTCTTATAGCTCTCTGAGGTGTCCAGCTGTTCCCCTTGACCAGTCTCCCTGCTTCTTTCTGTGACTTCTGATTCTGTTTCCTCACTCTACTGTGGAATTTTATCTCTTGCTGAAGAACCTCATTGGTTGTGCCCACTTTTTGTGGGACTTGAGGCGCCGGGAAGGTGATGGGGTGGACTGGAGGTTGGGAGTCTGCCTGTTAAAGAGAAAGCAGCCCTGTGTCTCATGAACCCAATTTGCTGGAGTGGTATTTCTTTGTCAGTTTCATCTTTTTAAAAATCCTTTTTACTGTCTAGGATTTGACCCTTTATTCCTCACCTAGCATTCTTCCTTAGGTTCTAGCTAAACCGTTTTCCTATTTTTCTCTGAATTTCCTTAGGAGAAAAAAATGGTGGCTTTTGGGGGAGTTAACTCCTTTCACAGTGACACCCAGTTTAAGAAGAACTGAAAGGCTAACGTTTTTCTCGATCAGTGGTCTTTGGTGGGGATGTAGCTTTTGTTACTTGTAAAGACATTAGAACTTGTTCAAGCCCATTGGTTTTCCTATTCTCTGCACTTCTTGATATGTTCAAAATATGTCTTAATTAAAAAACTGCTGCACCCCCATCCCCCATCTCCCCCATCAAAGACTCTTTCAGTCTTTAAACATAATGTTAAAAATTTATTTAAAATGTTTTTGACTAGGTACTACCTGCACATAATGGTTGAAAATTATATTTCCCAGAGAGCTGGGTGTGTTCTTTTGCCCTAGTTCTCTTTGAAACCAGCAGAATATTCTGTATGGATCAGCTCTGTGATGTGAGTCAAGGCATGTAACGTCTGAGCCTCGCTCTTCTCATCTGTAAAATGAGGACAACATTGGAGCTACTACAGGGAGTACTTGTGAGGAGTAAATGAGTTCTATGCATGAAACACTTAGGGCGGGACTTAGCACACATTCAGCAATCAGTTGTTATTTAAAATAAAAAATGCAAGGAAGTTATATGCACAAACTTATTTTTCCCATCATGACATTGACACATATTTAGTGGAGTCAATCCAACCTTAGTTTAAATCTCAGTGCTGTCCCTCCTAGGGTACATACAAACTTAACACCTTTGTAGGTGAAATGTGAATAATAGAGAATTAAAGGAAATAGTGTAAAGAAGTGCTTAAAATACCTTGGCACACAACAAATACTCCATAAATGATAATTATCTTTCCATTATGACTCAGATTGGCATATTTCCTTCTAGGCTTTCATATGCAGATTTTAACCCCTCAGAATTACAGTTTAAGTACAATTTCATGGCCTGTGTTTTCCAAGTAATATTTTATTACAAATGCCTTTCAATAGTAACTACACAAACTTCAAAGCCAGCATTTTAATGACTGCATAATATTTCATCAAGTAGTTTTATAGTAATTGATTTGACCGTTCCTTTAGTATTGCACATTGAAGTTATTTCCAGGTTTTACTATTATAAGTGAGACCATATAAATTATCTTTATAAGTTCTTTCAGATTTTGTATCATTCCCTTAGAAAAGGTTCCCTGAAGTACTCTTCTCAGTAGGTATCTATTTTCAACATTCTTTGAATGTATCCTTTACCTCCCTCATTGAAGGATGAGCTTCTGTGTGGGGCCCACCAGTTGATCCTCAATATGTAGCACATAGTTAGTTATCAATAAATATTGAATTAGTAAACAAATGTATATAATGTATTATTTTCCAAAAATGGTGGACCTTTGTGTTTTCATTTTATTATCTTAATATTCGTCTTAAAAGCAGAGAAATGCTTTGTCCATTGGGGTAGTAGGAAAGGTAACAATAACAAGTAATGTTTACTGAGCGTGTTCTATGCCTCAGACAACATCCTTAATACATTACATGCATTACCTGCTCCAATCTGCTCCACAATTATCTGGGTAAGTAATATTGTCACCACTGTATAGAGGGAGGTGAGTTGACTTGCCCAAGGTCATGCAGGTGTGGAGTGTTGGCACCAGATTCACACCAGGCCTTCAGAGCCTTAGCCTGAGGCTTGATGACTAAGCATCACCCCCCACCCCCTCCTTTTTTTTTTTCCCAGCAGCAAATGTCTTTACACTTTAGTCTTAGAGGTTATTTCCCAGGGAGCCTGAACTTGCTGGGCAAATTCCAAACAAGGTGTGAACCACCGAAGGACCTGGCCTCAGTCTCAGAGCAACAGCAGAATTGCTGCCACGCTGGGTATTGAAAAGGAAGCTCACCTTCGCAAGTCCACAAGTGAAGGATGTGTGAATGTATTTTTTTTATAAGCCTTGGAGTTTTTATCGAAGGGAACAATTTTATTCAGTTGTTTAACATTCAAGCAGCTGGTAGATTTAGAACATTGTCCACGTGGGTGTCATTAATCCGAGTAAGAGGATCTGGGACCAGGCAACACAAAGGATGTGATCCTGGGATTCACCAGTGATGCTTCCTGTTTAGTTAGCAACTGTGTCTGTTGCTGATGACCCCTGCGACCCAGAGAAAGCCTATTTACCCGGCTGGGCTCAGGGTTGTCAAACAGAGGTATTAGTGGCCCTTAGAGGTGATGCAAAGAACAGGTCAGATATGCTTTGTGAACTATGGACAAGCACAAGGTGACATGAACAAGCAGGGGCTGACATTTCCTTTTAAGTCAGCGATCGCCAACTGAATGGGGGTGCCTTATGGTGAGAGTCCCATTGTGAGGGGCCCCTGGGCAGATCTAGGTCCATACAGAAGTCAGTAGCCACATTTCAGGCTACTGGGAGAAGAGGAAGTCATGGTTAACCAAAGCCTGTCATGTGTCAGTAGCTTTATGTTGCCTCATTGAATCCTCAGAGCCATCCTGCCAAGGATGTGTGCTTCTTCTCTTCTCTCCACCCATTTTACAGGCACAGGTACAACTTTAGTGAGGCAAGTGCTCCCTGTGGAAAGAGTTGGAGAAATCCAGTTTAAATTCCAGTTTGGCCACTTACTAGCTCTGTGACCTTGAGCAAGTTATATCTGAGGCCCAGTTTCTTTCTTGGAAATGGTGAGAAGTAAAAGTGTCTTATCTCATAGGACTGTTGAGAGGATTACATGAGATAATGTAGGCTAAACCCCTGGCATGTAGTAAGCCCGTGATAAATTATCATTAACCCCAATATTGTTGAGATTTGGTGGAATGGGTTTTTGACTAAAACAGAGTTTTGGAAAAATATATTTTGCTTTGTTTAAACAACCGATTTGAAGACACAGTGGAACTGGCCCTCCATGTGAAGAGGATCGCTGACTTACAGAAATTAATGAATTTGGGAGAAGGAGGAGGGTAGAGATAAAAGACAAAAGGAGCATTATCTGGGCATCTATTTAATCTGGATATTGGATTTATTTATTCTGTTAGAGACAGTTCATTTTACCTCTCAGAATAGGGGAAATTATTGATGCCACAGGAATTACTGGGCCAGATTTTCAAGGTATGAGTGGAAATGAGGACCTTAGAAAATGAACTTTCTAAGACTCTCACAGGAGGATGGGATGTGGAAAAAGGTTTTATTTGCGCGGAGTTGTATTTCTCAGGTTCCAATGTCCCGTTACCCTCAACCCAGTCCGGGAAGTGGGGCAGCTGGGAGTTCAGCAGAGTCAGAAACAGGGCCAGTGTCCAGAGCTTCAGTTCCATGTTGCAACTGGGGGTGGTTCAGCATTCAGGCCAGATTAACGTCTGTCAGCCCATGTGTGCAGCCCAATACGGCAGCGCCCCATGGGGCACAGGAGAGTGCAGCCCCCTGCTGCCAGAGTCCCCAGAGTGCCTGGTGCTGGGAGAGAGCCTTTTCTTTGGAAGTTTATATATTTAGATTTTGAGCTCTTGCAGTGGCCATGCCCATCCTGGCCACTGACTCCGTTGCAGGTGTGATTGAAGGGCAAGCACCTTCCCAGGTCACTCAGACCTTACTGGGCATGCGTCTAAATGGCCTCTCCAGTCCCAGCCTTTATCGATCAGCAGGGAACAGACTTCAAAAGTGATGAATGCAGCCTTTTTTAAAAATAAAGCTGTATCAATGGCATGCCTATATTACCTGGTCTCCCCTTTCACTCCTTTCCTGTTAAATAATAACCCGGTTACTGCAATGGCATCATTATGACTGAGCTTAAATCTGATGAATAGTGAAAAAATGGCTGATAAAGGGAACTGATAGGTACCTTGTTCTTTAGTTTGCCAGTCCAAGAGTTGGTCCTGGGCCCAATTGGTGCCAGGCACTGAGGTAGTCCTGCTTCGATGTAAGGAAGATTGTCTTATAGTTTGGGGTGACGTAGGTGGGATATGGAGTAGAAAGCTTCCTATCAACAGCGGTTTCTAAGCAGGTAAGAGATGATTAATGACATGCCATGGGTGGGATGTGGCACCGGGTGGGAGGCTGGCCTTGAGTAGTGGTGAAAAAGTCATATTTTGCACAAAGTCCAAGTCAAAAACAATAAAATTATAGACAGGTCACATTTTTAAATATTAAAAATGGGGGTAGGGGAAAGTAACCTTATAAAATAGAAACACGCCAATAACTACATGACTCTTAGCCATTAAACTGTTCATGTCAGGTCAGGGTTTATGTGAAAATTGGCATTATGGAAATGGCTTTGTAATCTTTCATTCTGATATTTGATGCTAGGAGAACTCTATAAACCAGATGGGCCACTTTTGATCCTTTGCTGAGAATTTTCTATCTGGACTAAAATAATATAATGTCATCTCCAATTTTTAGATTTTATTATTTGGTGATATATTCTTTTCCATTACAAATTGAGATTAAATATTCATAAGGAGAGAGGAAGTTTTATAATGTGAAGCAAAGGCATCTAAATTATTGTATTAGTTTAATGTTCTGCAGTTACACCTAAAGATTTTAGGTTCCTTATCAAAATAAAAATGAATCTTACTCAAGAGTTTATTAGCCAGTTTGGAAAAATTATATTGAAGTCATACATTCTGTCAGGATATTCCTACTTGAAAAGTATTGTATTTAAAATAATTTGTAGATGTGATTAAATATTGATTCACATATTCAGAATCATGCAGGAGGACTAAAATCTGATTTATATATCAGCTTTTTTGAACATAGTCAATAGGGAAGGGAAGAATAGCTCTTGCTATGTACTCACCATTATGATAGGCATTTTCACATCCATAATTCCATTGAGAACTCCACCCCCCAGTGTTGGAAGATCCTGGATCCTGGACTCTCAATCCTGATAGCCTCGGGTGGAAGCAAAGCTTTGCTTCTTAGTGATTATGTGATTTTTGTCTGGATGTTTGATTTCTCTGAGCTTCTGTTCCCATCAAAAAAAAAAGAAAGATAGTGATCCTCTAAGGCAGACAGGAGGTTAAAATAAACCAATGCAGGTAAAGTGCTCAGCACAGAGCTTGCCAGTACGTGCCAGTGAATTTTAATTATTAGTACTGTTTCATAGATGAGGAAGTCTTAAAAAGAGCTGGACAGCATTAGATTAAAAGGTGCTTTATTGAGGCAAAAGGTCTCTTCCTGGAGAATCTGAGTAGTGTTTCTCTCACCTTTTCCTGTAAAAACTGGATGCAGATCCCTCCCTCTAGGTCTCTCTCCATCTCAGGGAGCTTACATTCTATTGGGGGAGGGGGGACAGACAGTACAAAATGTTTTAAAAGCAGGACAATTATTTATAGTGACAAATGCTGTAAAGACAGTAATAAAGACAGCTGACTTAGCTTGGTTAGTCGGGGTGTCTCTGAGGAGGTGAGTTGAAGTCTGAATATTGCCAGGAGCTAGCAAGCCATTGACGGTCTGGTTATGTTCCTGCTGGAAACAAAGGGAACAGTGAGTAAACAAGAAAGGATCTAAGTTGTAGACAGACAACCACAGTATAGTGATTACCAGAGGGAAAGGAGGGTGGGGAGGTAGAAGAGGGAAAAAGGGCAATAAGAAACAAACAGAAGGAAGGAACTGAGCATGTCCTATGAAGAGAAAGCAGGCCTGTGAATGTCAAGTGGTGAGGGGAGAATGGAGGGAGCTGTAGCTGAGGTGGGCTGGAAGCCGGTCATTGAGAGCCTGATAGCCATATGGATTTTATTATAAAAGCAATGGATACTATTAGAATGTTGAAGCTGGGTGGTGGCATATTCTTATTCTACCTTTTATTCATATATAAATGAAAATATTTGAAGAGAGTTTTATGTAAGCCAACTTAATAAAAATATTAGAATGATGGGTGTGGGTGGAGCGGGGTCAATAGGAAAAACAAACAAAGGGGACATCTGTAATACTTTCAACAATAAAGAAAAAAATAGAATCAAAAGAGAAGTGAGGTTTTTAAAGTAAACTTGTTGCACATCTTTTTATCAAAAGGTGAGTGGTCTTATCATGTAAACTTCAGCATCTGAAATGACCCGTTTTCTAAGCTCCTCTGACTAACCTGGATTCTTCAGGGCTCATTTTAAGTCCCATTTCACTGTTAGTGTTTCCACATCATTCCTTATTTTTATCTTTTATCCTTTATTCTTCCCTTCATATCCTGACCTTTTCAACCATACTTCCAAGAATGGTAACTGCTGGACAGATGCACTGTAATTCCCAGTTTCAAATTTATCAGCCTGGCATTCAAAAGCAGTCCATTGATTAGTTTCACAATCTATCAGCTTTGAGCACCTATTGTGTGCCAGATTCTGCACTAGACAGTAAGGATAGAAATGTAAGTAAGTCACTTCTCTTCCCTGTCTCTGAGCACTTCATTATTTAATGCAGTAGACCTGTAAGCTGATGATTGATGGGTTGACTGATAGATTCATTCATCCAGTAGACAATTACTGCACGCCTTCTATGTACCAGGCATTTTTCCTCTCTAGAGCATACAAGTTGAATAAGATGGACCCTCCCTATGCCTTTCCTTTATCACATAATAAAATGAAGCGGATTCATGGTTTGTCCAAAAAGCTTTTAAGCCAAGTCTGTAAAGGTGGATCCACTTAATGTTTGTTCTGCATTTCAGGCATCATTGTGTGATAAGTGGTGAAAATTTAGTCCCTTTAAGCTCCATCTCCTGGGGGTTGAGTTTAAGCGTTGGAACTTTATTTGAAAGGACTGTATTGATTGGGCTTTCATTTGGTCTTTTCTTTACCAAACAGAGGTGCTAAATAGTGGTTTGGCCTCACTGGTAGGGCTTTTTTTTTTTTTTTTAATTACTTTATAGGTCTCTCACTTTATCTCTCTCTCTCTCTCTCTCTCTCTCTCTCTCTCTCTCTCTCTCTCTCCCTCTCCATTTTCCACCTTCTATTTCAAGCTGTTCTGCTTAAAAAGATTAAAGTGGTATGAGAGAGGGGGGGAAAGGGGAATAAAAATCAACTGTCGCACTGTGAACATAATTGATTCAATAAATAACGTCTTTCAATTCCCCAGGCAAACCTCAAAGTCTTCACTTATGTCAATTAGTGTTCCTCTCTGTAAGTGGTGGGTTCCTAATTTAGACGGATGGGGAGAGTTCACAGAGCTTGCTTCCTAAGGAAGGAGTGTGCTTTTCTGGTTTTAAAGACATAATGTGTTGATTTAGGCGCCCACTTTGCAAAAAGAAGCTTGAAGCAGAATTAACGTGGCTGTTTCTCATCTTCTTGAAAATAGAAGGAAGACATTCAGTTATTGTCCAGGGGTTTGTTGAAACAACAGCAACAGGAAAATGGGGAAGAAAATCTGCTAGACTAGATGATACAGGGACTTTGTCTTGTTTGTTCACCATTTATTGTCAGTGCGCATAGTAGGTGCACAATACATATTTTCTGGCTGGATCTCTTAAATGAATGAGAGAAGAAAGGAGAACAATTCAGGTCTGAGATTAAATTTCATTCCAGAGGTTGTTTCACCACCTGTCCCATCCCTCTCCTTTCCTCCCTAATCCTTTAAAAGGAGAGTAACTCTAAAGTATAAGATTGTTGTATATACTGTATCTTCAGACATGAATTTTGTCAATTTCCAGACCGGCAGAGTTGAAAGGGATCTTGGAAGTGATGTTAAGCTGCCATTTGTAAATTCTAGTAAATGGACATGTTGTGTTTTAGAACCACGTGAGGTGTGTTATAAATCTGCAGATTCCAGGCCCCAACACTGGAAGTTGTGGCTGTGTCAGTCTGGATAGGGCCTGGGCATCAGTATTTGTCTTTGTGGGTTCTTAGGAATTCCTGTGAGCAGCAGGGTGTGGATAGTACCAACCTGTCAGCCTTGCTATTCCCTGTTGGTTTAAGTTACTTCTTGGGAAAGGTGACTAGCCCAGGAGAATAATTGGCAGACAGCGACCCAGGTGTCCTGACTGAGGACAGTGCACCGGACCTACAGTTTGCTGCTTTGTTTACCCAACACTCTGTGCTCCTTAGTGATCTGCCAAGACCTTTTAATTAACGCTTCTTCCTTCCAAGACAGTGATAATATTTGTGGTGATGGTCAGCCAGAATCTGGAGGATCTTCTGAAATGTTTACAGAAATGTTACATTTTGTTGAATGTATTTTGGTACTAAATATGATGTTTTATTGTCTTCTCTGGAGATGCATCCTCCTCCCATGGCCCAGAATAAACCCCCAATAGGAAGCCACTTCTTTTCTCTCGTAGTGTCTCTGAGAATCATCAGGGCACTTGTTACTGACATTCCCATTAAATCAAAGGCATCTTGTGAAGGGCTGGGAACCTGTAGTTTAGATATGTTTTTATTAATTTGTTAGAGAGAGATAGAAACATCAATCGGGTGCCTCCTGCATGCCCCCTGCTGGGGATTGAACCTGCAACCCAGGCAAGTGCCCTGACTGGGAATCAAACTCTGAACCCTTGGTGCATGGGATGATGCTCAATTCACTGAGCCATACCAGCTGGGCAGGAACCTGTATTTTAAATTAGGTTTGATCATTAGTATTCTCTCTAAACTATTTTCCTGTCCCTGAGAACTGTGTTCCATGTCCCTGGATCCAGCTTTGACTTCCTTTAGACCCTAGCCCAGCGGTTCTCAACCTGTGGGTCGCGACCCCTTTGGCGGTCAAACAACCCTTTCACAGGGTTGCCCACAACCATCCTGCATATCAGATATTTACATTACGATTCATAACAGTAGCAACATTACAGTTATGAAGTAGCAACGAAAATCATTTTATGGTTGGGTCACAACATGAGGAACTGTATTTAAAGGGCCAGAAGGTTGAGAACCACTGCCCTAGCCCATAATTACATCATAATCCTGTCTTCCCATCTGACGATTTATCTTCTGGTCTTCAGAACTTGTTCTTGAAGGAAGAAAGAGGGAATATCTTCTTTCCTGTTTCCTCCAGGGGACTTGACTGGCCGAGGTGGGTGGGTGGGCAGTTGAAATGTACAGTAGTGGCGTGAGCATGGTGAGAAGGTGAGGAGGTGGCCCCTGAAACACAGGAGAATGCCTGTGTTCTTTCCTGCTGTATTACTTAATAGCTGTGTAACTTTGGGCAAATTACTTAAACCTCTTGGAGTTTCTGTTGCCTCACCAGTCAGATGGGGTAAGAATGGTACTTGTTCAGAGTTTTGTGTCTATTAAACAAGGTGTCCTAGGTCAGCTGTCAGGACACACTGAGAGATGGAGATCTGGGTGCAGAGGGTTATCGAAGAGGACCTTAGGGACAACTTGTGAGGAAGGCAGGATTAGGCTGCAGGTGACATTGAACTGAGACACAGTTGCAATGAAGGTCTCAGCTGATCCCATGGGGAGCTGGAGATGGGATACTCCTCAGAGTTGTTCCAAATTGAGGGAAGGGGGCCAGGCCTTTAGACCTCTGTATCCTCCAGTCATTGCATGTGGGCTGCCCCTGGAGAGGGGACGTGATCTCGGGGAAGGCAGCTCTTTGGCTGAGAGGGTGGCTGTGTGCCATCAGCAGCCAACAGTGCTGGCAGAGGGTAGGGAGGTGACTGAGTCCCTGAGCGGATGTCCTCAGTGCAGCCAGCACCTACAACCCAGGATAATGCACAAAAACCTGAGCAGTGAATGTAGAACCTTTGTGAATATTCAATTAATATTAACAATTGCCATTATTATTCCAGCTCTGCCAATGTCATGTAGTAGCTGGGGGCTTTTAAGAAGTTAACTTCCTGCCCTAACCAGTTTGGCTCAGTGGATGGAGCGTTGGCCTGTGGACTGGGGGGTCCCAGGTTCAATTCCAGTCAAGGGGATGTACCTTGGTTGCGGACACATCCCCAGTAGGGGGTGTGCAAGAGGCAGCTGATCGATGTTTCTCATCGATGTTTCTAACAGTCTATCCCTCTTCCTTCCTCTCTGTAAAAAATCAATAAAATATATTTTTTTAAAAGAAGTTAACTTCTCTGGATAGTCTTCTTATGTTTAAAATGGAGATCCTAAACTCCCTACTTCCCTGAGTAGTTCTGAGCACACATGGAGATAATATATGTGAAATTGATGAGCAGATTAGAAAAAATGTACAGCGTGACTGTGAGCCTCCTTTTCGGAAATGAATATAGGGCCATGACTTGGATTCCTTGAAGGGGAGGGTTGTGATCACGGTAAAAGCTCTTGCCTGTGAAATGTGGCGTTTTGATTTTTCTTTCTTCTCTCTACAGGGAATTAGAATAATGGAGACGCTGCTAAAGGAGCAGTGTGGTGCCCCCTCAGCCGAGTAAAGAACCGTCAGTGAGTACCAAGAGCCTAACCAGAATTGGTTACTCAGGCCGTGTGTTCATGCTTATAAGCCTGGCGTTATGCATCTGCCTCCTTGGGCTATTCATGCTGTACATTTCCTGGTTGTATGCACAGGGGATGGTCTCACAGGTGTTTCATTATCTGTTCTGTATCTTTACTTACTTGGTTCTTGATTTTCAGAGCACTTTTGTACTATGTGCTGGGTTATAACTGCACTCAAATTGTTTAAACTGCTCAGCACAATCCAACATGATTATCACTCTCAAGGTGGCATAGATTTGTAGAGACCGGAGCTCAGCATAAACGGAAGTTTTAATTTTATTCTGAGAACAAGGAAAGGAAGGATTTAGAGTTTCTGAAAGGGATATCTTGACTGGCCCGTGAAATAAATATATTTTATCAGTCATCAATTGGGGATGGCTCCCTGAAATGCTATGGAGAAGGACTCTGAGGCCTTGAAAATAATTCTCAAGCGCTGGCTCAGGGTGTGTTGATTGATTAGCAATGTCTGTCACAGACACAGGATGGAAGAAAGAGCACTTTTGCAGGAGCACATGCCCCTTCTAGTTTAGGGCAAATAATGTAGGGTTAACAGATAGCAGGGGGATTTTAGAATTACTTACATTTTTTCCCTTGAGTTTTTATTGTCTACATCAAGGAGAATGGCTTCATAGCGGGAAGGGAATAAAAAAGTTATTTAAGAGAGACTCAAAGCCTAAAATAAATGAGTATAGTGGATTTGCCTCTTATGACATTTATTGGACTTGGATTTTTAACATCTGATAGAAGGTAAGACCTTCAAGCAGTGCAAACATTGTCTTAGGTATTTCAAAATTATCTCAAATTTCCTTATGTTGGCTTAAAACTGTGGTACACATGGTTTTGTAAGAGCAACCTGGTATTCCATACGATAAAGCCTGAGGTGAATTAACCAAGGAAGAAGCGAAAGGAGCATTTATGTGCGAGTATCTCGGCATCCAGAGCATACTGGTCACACCTCTGCCTGGGAATTTGAGAATTACAAAGTGTTTCTGCTGGTTTGCAGGCCTGACTTCATGTATACTTAACACATATTAATAGATTTATTGATTCCCGGGAAGGGGAAACAAGATCATTTCCTGTAGCACAGGCATGGTGCACGGCAGGTGTTCAAAAAACGTTGGAATAGAATCGGAGTATTGTGTGCTCCCACATCCACTCTGTTCTTTGGAAAGTTGTAAGAAGATCGTCTCCCTGCGTTTCCAGGCTGATGTTTCTGTGAAGCTCACTAAGCCCCTCCAGTGTTTGTGTGCTCAGGCACAGATTCTGTCTTACCCAGGAGAGTGGGATGAGGCGTCAGCTCCGTGCTAAACAAGAGAATGAGGGACGAGTATATCTTGGTTTTCAAACTTTAAATTGGTGGTTTTGAAACTTGAGTGAATATCAGAATCATCTGGAGGATTTTTTGAGACATGGCTCGATGGGTCCCACCTCCGGAGTTTCTGATTCAGTAGGTCTGGGTGGAACCTGAGAAGTTGTTTTTAACGTTTCCAGGCAGTGCTGCTGCTGCTGCTGCTGCGCCAGGGACCACGGTGTGAGAACCATTGCTTAAATGAGTTTGCATCTCTGAATGGAGACAGATTGAAGGGGCTCTGAGAACGCTATTAGCTGGCATTCGACACTGTTGTCATGTATTCCATCGATGTTAGATCCACCAGAGAAATGACTGTGTGTGGCTTTACCAGTATCTCAGCCTCTTGCCTTTTTTCCTGCTTGAATGTTGACCGGCTCCACACTGGAGCCAAGACAATGGAAAAGAAAGGAGACAAGACTCACACCAACTTGTGTTTTTTATTTATAGCAGCAGTCACCAACTGGTGGTCTGTGAGGTCCAAAAGGTTGGCGACCACTGATTTTGAGTGTTGCTAGTGCAAATGAGGAAATTAAACAAGCGTTACCTGTTGTCTTAAATTACCTATTTTTGTTGTTGTTTGTTTTTGTTTTGAGAGCTAAGTGTGACCTCAGGACTTTGTAGTGTTTCTGAAAAGTAACTTATTTTCTTCCCTTAAGGGAAGTGGTTGAGGTCTGGATACCACCAAGAGTTCAGTGCAGGACAGTTAAGATTTAATGCACTTAATGACGTGGAGTTCCTGAAGGATTTACATAATTCAGACTCTCATTATCCATGATTCTCAGAGGAGCAAATGTAAAGTAAGAGATATTATAACCTTCCCACATAAATCCACCGTTACATTCACAGTTACTACAAATTAGAGACTATTGCTAGGCTTTAAGCTTTTTTCAAAATCAGCTTCATTGAGATATTATCTCTGTAAAACTAAGTTGGCCAATTTTGAGTGCACAGTTTGGTGAGTTTTGACAGATATATATAGAGTTATGTAAGTATCACCAAAAGCATGAGATAGGATATTTTGAAGGTCTGTTGTGCTGCAATGTTGTTGGCTGCTTATTGTTTTCTGTTTTTAACCCCATTTTCTTGACTATTTTTACAAAGTTTTTGCAAACTTGAAATGTGGTTGTTTTAATGGAACTCTTCGTTTTTTTTCAAAATTAGCTTATAGAAAGTGTGAGAATGGTTTAAATGGGAGAACTGATCTTATGAGCAGTAAAATGCCACATTAAGAGAAAAGGTGTGAGGAATGAGTTCTGTAGCTATAGAGCAGGGATCGACCCAGAGGCCAAATCCAGCCTGCTGTCTGCTTTTGCAAATAAAGTTTTATTGGCATGCAGCTATGTTCCCGGCTGTGTTCTCACTACAACTGCAGAGAGAATTGCTGTGACAGACATCTTACACACTGCAAAGCCTAAAATAATTTCTATCTGGTCTTTTAAGAAAATGTTTCTGTCCCCTGGGTTAGAGCATGCCCTCTCCTAAATTAGCATCAGGTAACCTTGTGAAGTGGTTTGGCCTTTTTTTAAACGTAGCATTTGATCACATCTTCCCTCTATTCCAAAGTTAATAATGTGACAGTTTATGTTCTCTGCATTAGCTCCGACATCACCACTTGGGTGATGTTATTTTAAGACATAAAAAGACATTAAAGTGAACACAACAATGAAGTTAACATACCGGCTGCAGCAATCATTAAAATTGCTCATGAAGTTCCAAGGCACGTGCCTGGTGGCATAGGTGTCTAGGCATCCGTGTGGCAGGTAACGTGGCGCTGTGATGTGGCCGTGGTAGGTGCTGTGGCCGTGTGCTCCATTTGCCAGCTTTGGGCTTCTGCAGTTTTTACTTTTTAATAAAAACATTCTGTGAGGTTTGCACAAATATATGTAAGGAAACATTATTTTTATATTTCTGCATGGTAAGGAGATATTATTTAATATTTCTATATGATACCACATTTCAAATTTGCACAATTTACAAGCCGTTTTCTGTTTTGTTTGTTCATTTATTTTGTTCTTGGATTCTGTATATAAGTAAATCATATGGTATTTGTCTTTCTCTGTCAAAAATGTTATTCATAATTTACATTCACATAGAATATGACTACATTGCGTGTGGTACCTAGCCCTAAAGATACTCCCCAGGGCCCTCTGGCCCGTATGTTCAAGTGGGTGTTGGACAGTTAAAAAGCTTAGCAGGTGATTTTTCTCAAGAGCCAAACTGGAGGTTCATAAATCTCACTAACCAATATACTTGTGCTGCTGCTGCTGACACGTCCATTGGATAGATTTTTGATTTCCTGTCATTTTTGAATAAAACAAATAGCCCTGACATGTGTTTGTTCTTGCCTCTGGCAGTTGGGAGAGTGGGCTTGCTGAGGTTCAATAACACAGCAGAATTCTTTCACATCGGAATGATTAAGACCTCAGTTTCAGCTATATCTTTGAACTAGCTCCTTTAGGTGGTTGGACTTAATCAAATGAGGTGCTTGCTCTGTTCCAAGACCATTAGGAGGCAGAAATGCAATTTCTTCGAAAATTACCCGTAGTAATAGAACTCAAGTGACTCGTGTAAGAGTTGCTTCAGAAAAGAGGGCAAGTAAGTATTGATTGGTGAGACATGTTTATGAGGTGATAAAGCCTGTTTGCTTTCTCTTGCAGGGGAGCTGTGTTGTGTCTACTTCTGCTCGAGAATCACTTCTCGGACACAACATCTCCAAGACTCAATTTTCGAAATGCAGGTTTAAGGGTGCGGTATCGGCAGCTTGAAGAAGAGGAGACTTTTCTGCCGGGACCTCCCTGGGAGCCAGCCTCAGTAGCGGCACTCATGGAGCTAAGTCCTCCCAGCTGGATTTTTTTGGCATAGACTCCTCACGATTTTACAAATAAAGGGAAAACCCATAGAAGATGATGTTGCCCTTCTTGAGGATACCCTGCTGATTGCCTGGTGATGGGTTTGGGTAGCCAGGGACAGGCTTGGACGCTGGTGTTTGTGCCTTTATGTGGTCTGCATCATTGCCCATAGGATTCATGAGAGGATTCTGGGACAAGTAAAGGAATGGAACCTGATACCTGACTCACAGGTGGCCTGGAACAGACAGGAATGTGCCAGACCTGAGATGAAGTGAAGGCACATCTCTAGTTATCATGAAGATTCTCAGAACTCGGGAGCATTGGAGTTAGACCCATAAGTACTACATAATTGCCATCATTATCGCTTTTCATAATGTAACATGTGAGCTATGGTTTGTTTCGCTGAGAAAACATCGGATGGAGAATGGGGAGGTTATATGTGCATAATCTTGGCTCCTACTAGTCCATTCTGAGATGTGGAGCAGACATAACCTCTCTGTTTTCACTAGGCAAGTGGGGATAATCAGACACAGATCTGACTACCTGTGGGTTGTGATAATTAAACAAGGTATTTAGTGTGAAAAGCACGGGTTTGGGAGTCAGAGAGACAAACCTTGGTTTGACTCCAAGCACTACCACGCACTAGCTCACTAGGACATAATTTTAAACCCTTATGAAGCCCAATTTTTAAAAATTTGTAAAATGGGATGATAGAATTAACTTTGTGAGGTTGTTGGACCAATTTGGATCACGTCTATATTAAGTGCCTAGCATTCCTGGTACAGAGAAGAAGTCTATTAAATAGAAGCCATTCTTATTATGCGAAACTATTTAGAAAATGTACTTTTCAAATGTAATGGAAAGTACTATTACTGTTTGAAAATTAGATGACAGTAGTTTGCATTTTCCATGATTGGAAGCCAAATTATAAATGGATACTACCAACCAAACGCTTGAAGAGAGGCAAAAATTTGCAATTCATCTTAACATAAAAACTGGGCCATTAGTGGAAAGTTGTGGGGAAATTGTTTTATTTTTTTAATATTTGAAATACTTCCTACTTAGTGCACTGATGAATTTCAAAGCAATTGTGTTCTTTTTATACAAGCCTGCCACTGTGAGCTTCATCTTATTGTATTTGAACTATTTGTGCTGCCTAAGTTTTGTCTCGGGATAATTTCTTCTCGTTTCCTTAGTGTTTTATTCTCTACTTGTATTGGAAGGAAAATGAGTGGTAGAAACCAGAACACACTTTGACCTCCTTTTCCATTTTGTAAATGGCATTTTGTAGGCCTTTGGAATAATTGCCCACTTCCAAAAATAAGAGGTGATGTGAATTATCACAGAGGTGAGAGGCAAGAAATTTGTATTTGAAGATTGACATTGAAATAAAGTTAACCCTTTAGACTCAACATCTTGCATCCTTTGAAGGCAGGAGTTCTCAACCTTGGCTGTCCATTAGGATCACCGGGGGAGCCTTGTGCAGTCCTGACACCCTGATTACACCCCAGACCAATAAATCAGAATTTCTGGGCAGAACCCAAGCACCAGTGTTTTTAGAAGCGCTCTAGGTGATTCCAATGAGCAGCTTAGGATGAGAACACTGCGATGATTTGCAGACATCTGATTTCTTTCTTAACACCTCTGAAGTAGGAAAGATTCTTTGTAGTAAGAAATGGAACTAGTGAAGCACAGAGAGGCTGAATTTTTACCTGACTTCCTTGAAGCTGGGGTGGCCAGTGCAAATGCCTGTAACAGGTTCGGCAGGTGATCTGATGAGTGAAGCAGGCTGGCGGCCCCTGGGGAGACCCGTTGAGCTGTGCCTGGAGCAAGGTAATCAGCAGCTGGCCGGCTCCAGCACAGTGTTGCCACGTGGCTGGTTTGGCTCGTTCTTCCAATTTCCAATCTTCCAGATAAAGAGAGACTTAAGAAAGAAAAAAAAGAACTCTGATTTTTACATGTTGGAACCAAACTCAGAATTGTTTAAAACCCTGCGCCCTGCGCTGGCCAAACAAAACATGTTTGCTAGTCGTTTCCAGCCTAAACATCCCAGCCAACGTTGAATAGATTTGCATCTCCCTATTCTGGATGTAAGCTCCCTTCTGCCACTCCTCCAAGCCTGCTTTTAGTAGATGCATTTCCCTCCCATTTCCCCAGAACTCTCTGGACTGGTATCAGCCACTTTCCCTCACTCCCCTTGTCTCCTATGGGCATCCATTGCTTCAGGCCTCACGTCTATGGCTTAAGAAATCTTATGCTTTTAACAAAAGTAAGGAGGGCTTGTTAGAGTTCATTTTTATTACATGTCAGAATCCTTTTCCTGTGACGAAACATTTAGAAACCCACATTTAATTTAATTTTTTTAATCTGTAGTCTCGTGTAAGAAATGTCAGAACACGGAATGCAGCCTTATTGGGCACATGAGGAACATGGGTGGGAAAAGGTTAATTCACAGACCTGGTCAGTCTTCCCCTTCAAGGTGATGATTTACTCCAGTGAGTCCTAGGCTCCCATTGTCCCAGAAATCTTTGGACCCTTGCGGGGCTGGGGGGTGTGAACATATGCATGTCCAGGGCCTCCCCCTGTGATTCTGATTCATGCTATTTCAGTAGGGTCGGGGGTGGGGTGGGGGGGGGGCGGGGTCTGTGTTTTAAAACAAGTTCCCCAGGACAGTGGAGAAGCCCTGCTTTAGCAGAGGTGTTTGTGGCCTCTGCATCTTTTATCATTTAAGAAGGTTTTGCAACTGTTGGGCCTGGCAGTCATTACATTGGATCACTCAGGACACAATATAAAGTTCTTATGCAGAGAGAAGCTGACTTAAGCTATCTCTACATGACTGAGGTGCTTTTACCATGAAGAGGCTTTTATGGTTTCAGTTATATATGGATTAAAAAACCCACGGTGCTATATTTGTTTTATATAAGTAGCATATGTGTATGAGATCTCATTTATCAGACATGGTGGGGTGCATGGTCTAGACAACTTAAGGTTCTCCTTAAAGTTGCTTGTCTTTGGGGCTTTATTGCAGCCATTTCTTAAGTTAATATACACTTCCTTGCTTTGGCAAACCAGAATCTACTGAAGATGACGAACTCTTTTCAGGGTCATTATTTGTGTTCTGGATTCTTTCAGGTCCTGTTGTCATTTCTCTCTGCCAATACTCCGCCCGCCTCTAGGAACTTTCCTCTCATGTGCTGTGGGAGTGGGGAACCATGGAACTGCATACTGCATGCCAGGTAGTGGTAGACAAGCTCCGAAGGAGGCTTCGAGAGGCGTTTCTGGCAGTTCCATGAATGAATGTTGCTGCACTGACTTAGCGACATTATTTTAGTGATTCCACTACCTTCTTCTAACTCACTTCCTGATCCTCAGCTGCCGATGTCAGTCCTGTGACCGCAACATGAGTGAGAAGTTGCTACAAGTGGTTTCTCTTGATTTTTAATCTACTCTCTCCCCCAGTCGTGCTGGTATTTTTATATGTACAGTTCTATGATGTGAAACAAATAGATTAGCATCCAAATGAACATTTCTCAGGCCAAGTTTTTGTGAAGGATTATAAAGTGTTTTTGGTTCAGTATGGTTGTGATTGGAGCTATAAATCAGTTGTCTACCTTTGAAATTCGATCCTGCAGTCATTCTGAAATAAAGGTGTTACAAGTCATATTTATGTGTGAATTCTCATTTCGTGGGGTATTACATCACTCAGCAGAGCTTGTGCTTATCATTTGTCCTAATGACCCTGTTTCTGGTCAGTGTCCCCAGATGAGGGTGTCATACCAACTATATGTTAGGGTCCCCTTCCCCTAAGGTGATCCTTTAAAGTTTCTCCCAGAAATAAGCGGAGGTCACTGTTAGGTCGGAGAGGGGAGAGGAGAGAGCCCAGGATCGGATACATGCAGACATGTGACAAGATAATGGACTCCCCCCCTGGAATTTCTCACAGATCAAGGTGCCAGACACAGATACTGGCTTCTTCTCCCTTAATCCACATACCCCCGCCCCTCCCCTGCAGCAGAGAATTCCTCAGCTCATGTCCCCGCCCCTCCCCCAACCGCAGTATAAAAAAAGCGCCCCCCTCCCTGTTGGCGTGAATCCACGTGCCCTGTCCTTGGGGTACGTGGGTCTCCCGGGGACGCAGAATAAACCTTTTCCTTTCCTTTCTTTTCTGATTCACTGGAGTCTCTATTTCTTGCGCCGCCTCCTGAGCCACCTAACCTAACAGTCACTTGTACTGGGTGACTCCAGTGGGCCATGTCCTAAAGGAGCAAAGGACTAGGGTCTGCAGAGGAAAGAAGCACAGCACGGACACAGCAGCACGGAGTCAGGTTCCCCAAAGATGGAGGAAGAGACTAGGGTCTGCAGAGGAAAGAAGCACAGCACGAAGTCAGGTTCCCCAAAGATGGAGGAAGGGACAGCGCAGCCGCTGTTGACCTTTGAGGCTCAGTTGTGCTTTCTGTCCTTTGTTTCTGTGGGATTTGCTTTCATCCTGGCATAGGTCCCCCTTTTCCTTGACTGTATTTGGGTTTCTGGGCCTTGTTGCGGGATGCCTTGTCCACGCCATATGGATACCTTCCTTTTGTTAGAGCCTGTGTGCCTTAGGAGTAAAGTCCTTAGTTTAAACAGCACTATTGAGCACCTACTGTGTGCAAGAGAAAGCAGGATTTGTCTTTTTAGTCTTGATCCAGTGGGTTTCCAGAAGATTTGCACCAGCCTCATACTGACAGATGGCAATGGTAGGCACCAGTTGATGATAAGTCCAGGCTCTGTCACCTCTTGGGTAAATCAGACAATTTTTGCTTATTTAACAGATGCACGAAAACGTCAGCACAGGATGCACAGTGAAGATCGGCACAAAAATGTGTAGCTTGCTGGCCCCAGAGCCTCACCAGCAGATTGCAGAGTTGTAGGTGATAACGTCTGAATTAGTGAGGGGCCCATCATACCTTTCGGCAGATCGCCCGTTCTCCTTAGGCCCCACCTTATATACAGAAAGGTGGAGCTGGCCTGCATGAGACTACCTCATCTAGCCACAGAGCAGCTCTGCAGTGCACAATGATTGCAGGACACCGGATATCCAGGCATAAACATCTTTTCCTTTCAGACTGTCCTGGCTGTCACAGCCTGGTCTCAGGACATCATCCCTGATGTCCGGGCAGGGCCTGCTCACTGTTTTGAGTTAACACTGCAAACTCCAGAATCTTAACACGGGCCTTGGCGAGATTCAAGTAGATGAAGAGGTAGCGGTCTGAGAATAACAAACCTGGTGCAGTGGGATTCCGGAATAGAAATTAAGTTAACTTATTGAGACAATTTATAGAAAGTTAAAATGAAGAATTTAAATGTAAAAGGCAGCATTTCTTGCATACCTGACTGCCCATTGGCACCTGCTGGGGATCCCAGGGGGAGCTTTAAAAAATACTCAGGTCCTACCCCCAGAGACTGATGCTCAGTCTGATGCTCAGGTCCTACCCCCAGAGATTCTAGGTTGCAGCCCTGCCTCAGGTTGCACAAAGTTCTCTAGATGAACTTGAAGGCATGAGCAGTGATGCCGACCAACTTCAGAAGTCACGCCTGTTCTCCCATGAGTGGTAACCCTTAAGAAGCTAGCTGGAGGCAGGAGTGTGCAATATAAAACCTCTCTGATGTTTTGCCTCTAGCCTTTCAGAAAAATGTCATTCACTGTCCAAGAAAAAATGTGCTCCAAACCTGGCTGGTGTTCCTAAGTGGTTAGAGCATCAGCCTGCACACCTAAGGGTCTCAGGTTCCATTCCTGGTCAACATACCTGAGTTGTGGGTTCACTCCCCGCCCCCTGATCAGGGCACGTGCAGGAGGCAACCAGTAGATGTGTCTGTCTCACATGGATGTTTCTCTCCCTATCACCCTCCTTCCCTCCGTTCCTCCATCCCTCCCTTCCACTCTGAAAAACAATGGAAAACATTTTCTGGTGAGGATGAACAACAATAGCAACAAAAGTACTTCAGTGTCTCTTCAACGCTAATAGAAGAAAAGAGATGTTAGAAGTCCCCCACCACGGGCAGCCCTGATGAGCTTTATGATCAATAGTTTGAGTCGTGTTTATCAGAACAGAATTCCATGCAGGAAGAGGATCCCATAGTAACTCAAGACCCTTGCTTGTCTGCAAGGGTTAACCTGAGTCACTGTACTGCTGGACCTTAAGATGTAGGTCTCTGAGCTCTGGACAGGCATGCTGTGCAGCAGGCGACAGAGAGGAAATAGCTGCCACCATCCTGTTAAATTAAACTCCATGGAGCTATTCTCCAGCATTATCGGGGAAGGTTAGAGCCATTTCGTGCCTGCCATCTGTTTAGGCTGCTGATGAAATCATTAATCCTCTGTGTTGGTGCCAGGATGAACTCTGAGATCCGATGACAAATGAGAAAATGCTAAACCGCCCAGTTGCATGTTTTTGTTTTCCCATTTTGGGTTTCGGCGTCTCCCTCAATTCAAAAGTCCATCCATTGTTCAAACTTTGAAATGACTGCATTGCCTGTTTCTTGAGATGTTGAGGGGAAATTATTTTCTGGAACGAAGCTCCTCTGTTATTTGTGTGTGTTAGCAGTCTCATCAAAACCCAAGTCACTCTTGTCAATCAGTCCAAAAACAAAAACAAAAAATTCCCCTGGTCCCAGGACAGGAGGATTACAAAAAGCAAACAGAAAGAATTGGATGGATGAACGAATTACCCCAGAGTATAGTTATTGTAAATGGAAACAGGGTATGGAGCAAGGATGGGGAGAAAGAAAGGGGGAAAAAAACCTACCAAGGTCATATCTGTCACTGATTAAATGGTAAGGGTGACTATAAAGACATCTTTATTGTCTGAAATGACATATCAGAGACTTGGAGGCTATTGCCTGGAGGTTGAGAGCCCCTCAGTTCATGTTCTGCCCCATTTTTTCTGAACATACCCATAGCCAGAGCAGAGAAATTCAATGCAGCTTTTCTTCTGGTATCTTGGCGATTGGGTCCAAAGCCCTTGGAAAAATTAGAGTCACATCTGAGACACTAGGTGACTATGCTTTTTACATTACAGTTTTAAATTGGATTAAATTATACATCAGAACACAATCGGAACTATTCCAGTATAGAAAGTTGTCTCTTTGTAAGTGTGAAGTCAAAAGTTAGTGTTGTCACTTGTTTCCTTGGGTGTTAATTGTTCTGTCAAGTGCTATGAGGACCATTTCTTCCTGGAAAAGATAAGTGCTAACAATGTTTTGGGGCCTTATTACAGGCAAGGATTTTGCAGAGAAAAATGGGGGAAGAGCAAAGCATTAGCCAGACATTTATTTACACCCTTCCACCCCCTCAGCCATCTGCCTGTGAAACCTCTTCCTAGGTGTGTGTGGGTGGGGTGGGGAGGTGGGGGGTATTATCACCTGTAATCTCAAAACAGGGTATTGGTACCTGGAGGATGTACAGTCATCTCAGTGAGGTTATGTGTGAAGCCACAAGATAGATGGGCAAATGCTCCTTTTAAGGTATTCATTTTTTCCCCCTCAAAGATTTGTGGGGAAAACATTATTTTTACATCAAAACCAACATGTAACTTTGTAGAATATAAAATGGGAGTAGATTCATAGTTTTGAAAAAAAGTGAGAGTTAAGAGACATTTTGCTTGGATCACTGCTTAGGATGCTGCCTGGTGCCTAGCAGGCATTATATTAGGTTCAATAGAATGGGAATATCCGAGGAGAGCAATTAGATACGCTCAAGACAAGCACTTGGCAATTAGGATGTCCCCAGACGGTCGGGGCTCTGTGGGAGTCAGGTCCCTCTCTGGGAAAGTTAGAGAAGCCCTGATGTAGGCCACCTCCAATCCCTGGAACTCCCAGGATTCCCAGTCTTGGAGTCAGCCTTACATCCCAGCATCATGGCCGTGGCCTGCCAGTATCTCATAATACAAAACGGGGCAGATAGCCGGCAAACTTGGGCAAGCTTTGCCAACAGGGGGCCTCATGGCTTATTTTGAAGACTGAGTTAATGTAAGTTTTTAGTTGTAGAGAAGAACTAAATAACAACCGCAAGGAAAAAATTAGTGAAGCAGTATTTTGCTTCTTGATTTTGGCAATTATAATGGTGTAGCTGTTTCTACTATAGTGAAGCTCTTACCTTTTCCAATAACAAGCCTCTTTTCTGATAGATTTTTATTTTTAAAAAAATCTTTATTGTTGAAAGTATTACATATGTCCTCCTTTCCTCCCCCATTGACCCCTTCTGGCCCATCCCCAACCCTTGCCCTAGGCCTTCACCACCATATTGTCTGTGTCCGTGGGTTATGCATACATGCATACAAATTTTTTGGTTAATCTCTTCCCACCATTCTCACCTTCCCTCTGAGATTCAGCAGTCTGTTCCATGCCTCTATATCTTTGGATACATTTTGTTCATCAGTTTTTTTTCCCCCATTAGATTCCACATATAAGTGAGATCATGTGATACTTGCCATCTAGGTGGAAATTGTATGGCAGTTGCCAGTAGGAATAACCTTTATTGTTATTTATAAAACATACATATTTCTATTGAGAATGACAACTATGGTCATATCCCACCTTCTTAGTTGAAATAACATGTCCTGGTCAGTTCTGAATTCCCCTTCACCAAAATGAAATTTGACAATTAATTTGGCATTGGGTTAAGATTAAAATGTAAGAAATCTGAGTGTCTGATTTGATTCCAGTATAGCCCAGGAGCCTGCACTGGGGTCCTGGTTGTGCTATGCCCTAGCTGTACATAGGTCTCTGGGCTTCTTTTTCCTCCTATGGGAGGGAGTATAATAGGGCTTATTTTATAAGGTTATTGAAAGAATTAGAGTTCGAGACATGGAAAAACAGTTGGAATGGTGCCTGGCACATAGTAAACACTCAGCAATCTCTGGAAGAGATTGTGTTGAATTGATGCTAATTCTTTAAATATTTGGTACAATTTTCCAATGAAAGCATCTAGGCCTGGATTTCTACTCGAGGGAGATTTTAAACTACAAATGTAATTTCTTTAATAGTTGTAGGGCTATCAAATATTTGCTCAAGAGTAGGAGAGAGATAAAATGAAGACAATCCTTTTCACAATTCACTTCACCTCTAATCTGCCTTCCCAGTTCATTCATTCAAACAAAACCGCTTTTCTCACAAAACAGGTCTGGGCAGCCCACTCGTCACTATGCTGCTTACACTTTAAAGAACCTGGTAAACCTTTGTTTTAAAAACAAAACAAAAGGGCCCTCGCTGGTTTGGCTCAGGGGATCAAGCATCAGCTTGTGGACTGAAGGGTCCTGGGTTCGATTCCAGTCAAGGGCACATGCCTGGGTTGCAGGCTGGGTCCCCAGTGGGGAGCGTGCAGGAGGCAGCCGATCAATGAATCTCTCTCATCGCTGATGTTTCTATCTCTCCCCTCTCCCTTCTTCTCTGAAATCAATAAAAATATATTTAAAAAGAAACAAACAAAAAAGGGCAAAGTGCTTGAGATTTTGGGGGGATTTTATTTTTATAAGAAATCTCTGTCCTCACTATAAAGTAATGGTTAAATACTGTACATTGCAAGAGGGAATTGAACAGTTGAATTTAATGAAACCATTTCACCAAGAACCAGTTGCAGTGTTAGAATGTAATTGCAAAGGAACCTGCCTGGACTTTAATTTATCCTCTTGTTTTATTTTAAAACGATACTGGATTTGCATTTCCCAGATGTCAGAGACAATGATGAGAGGTCCCGGGTGACAAGCCTGTAACATCAGCAAAGTTTTAAACAAACCCAGCATTTTTCTGATGAGCTCAGATTCTACTTACTTCAGAGGGAGCCCTGGTAAAACTGTTTTTGTCTTATTGACATGGTTGGTTGTGCTGCTCATCCACTTCACCTCTTTCACATATAATTGTAATCTATCATATCTGTAGAGGATGTTTTAGCTTATTTACTAAGCACTTTCATATTCATGATTTTATTTAATTCCTGAAGCAATCCTGTGAAGATGACAGGAGGTGTCTTACAGATAAGGACTCAAAGGCTCACAGTAGGTAAGTGACTTGTCCAAGAGCACGCAGCTAGGAAGTGGCTGAACCAGAATTATTGCATGGCCACATATTTATCAAACCTGAAATGAAATTTTATAGTGATGCCGTGTCATGTAAAACCACCTAGATATCTCTTCATTTATATTTCCTGACCACAAACTGTTATGTACACCATGGCATGTCGTCATGCGATCTTATTTACCCTTTGCCTGAGGTGGAGTAACCTCCATTTTGACTCACTTGATGTGTTTCTGAGTGTGTGTGAAATACATCTTGTGAACAGTCCTTTACTCAGTTCCTTTCAAATTACCCTGTTTGATTATTCTATTTCTTGCTGTGATCTTGACTATTATGATGACAGAGCTAGAACTGGTTAGACTAATTGTAGTTTTTCTACCTGTAAAAATACAAGGTGTTTGGGTAAGTATCTGGGAAATGTAAACAAGTTTGGAAGGAACCTTGAGACCTCAGGTGCTTCAAGTCAGGTGGATCACAGATTGAGTGCTGGCTAGTAAGTCCGTTATAATAAATCTATAATTTTAGTATATTTTCTATGTTTTCTCTACATGATGTGTTTGCTTTGCTCTGCAATTTTTAAAATTCCTTTGGTATTAGGTATTTACCTTTTAAAATGCCCCTCTGCACTGTTTTCTTAGTTAACCTTCCTTAAGTGATTTGTCAGTTTCTAATGTATCCTTTGACTTTTCCTTTTTGTCTGTACAGCAGACGTTCTCAAAATGACGTCCACCGGAGGCCCCTGAAACCCTTTCAGGGAGTCTGTGAGGTCAAAACTATTTTCATAATAATACTAAGACATTATTTTACTTTCCCACTTTCACTTTCTCATAAATGCACGTGAACGTTTTCCAGGGGCTACACATGTTAATGATGTTATCACTGTGATATCTACTGAAATGTGTGAAACACCTATGAAAACCCAGCTGTCTTCTATTAAACCAGAACTTAAAGGGATTTGCAAAAATATAAAAATGATGCTACTCTTTTCACTATATATTTTTGGAAAAATATTATTTTTTATAAAAATGTTTTTTATGTTACTATGTAATAGGTTTATTATTTTACTTAAGTAAATAAATAACTTCTCAGTTTTAATTTCTACTATGGAAAATGTTGACACAACTCAATAAACAAAAATGTTTTGAGGTTCTAAAAATTTTAGAAGTGCAAAGGATTTCAAAGGTCAAAAAATGTGAGAACTACTTCAATGTAACATCAATGAATTTATTCTCCTTTCTACATTCCCTCTCTCTTCTCTTCCACTTTTTATTCCTATTATATTTACTTTGTCAGAACATATGACATTTTATATTAGTCTACTACTTTTGTTTCCATTTTTTTAGTCGTAAATCTGACATTAACTATATTAAATTGCCCAAATCCCCTCAGTCATAACTTGGTTGGATGAAGTTCATCCTTTAGTAGATTCTTCAAGAACTCATGAATAGAGTAGTATTCTCCAGGTTCTTATATATGTAAATGGCTTTTTATGTTATTTTTAAAATGTATGGCCTTGATATTGAAGGATTTTATATCCACCTATTGTATTAAGTGGATATAAAATCCTTGGTTCACATTTTTGCTTTATGTGTTTCTTGTAAATGCTGCTTGCTTCTTGTCTTGATTTGTATGTCGCTGTTGATAACAGTTGAATTTTCTTGCTATTTAAAAATTTTAGTCTTTTTGCCTGCCTGGTGACCTAAGTTTTTTGTGGTTGTTATTGCTTTTTGTTTTTTAACCTTTAAGTCTAACAGTTTTGCTAGGATATATCTGTGGGTTGATCATTCTGGGTATATCTTCCCAAGTACTTACTGGGCCCATTTATTTTGTGGATTTAGGTTTTCTATGATTTCCTGAATCTTTTAATGGATTATATTTCCAGGGAATAGTTCTATTCTATTGCTTTTATTAATTAGGAAGTAAAATTATGTGTACTTGGATCTCCTTTGCTTATCTTCCATTTAAGTTACTTTCTTTTTGACTCTCTTTTACATTTTTTTCTTATTTTTATTATTTTGGTTGTTTATCTACTTTTCTTTATTTCTTTTTATTAAATGTCCATTCAAATATCATCTTCCTAGGGCAACTTATAACAATTTCTGAGATGACTTTTCTTTCTATCCCTTTAAATCGACTCTTATTTTATTTCTGTTTTATGTTTATGTCTGCTCCTTAGATTTTCACCATCTGATTCAACTTTTTTTTTTTTCATATTCCCACATGCTTGTTTGAAAAAAACTGTATTTCGTTTGGAGTATTGTGCTACAGATTTTTCTATGTTGGTGTTTGGGGGGTGATGTGGGAGAATTTTTACCAGTTTCAATGTTTCAAATTTATGTTTCAGTTTTCTTTCCAAGTTTGTGTAGAAATAGACTGTTTTGGAGTCTTCCTTTTGTAAATCACATTAACAGTTGGGGAGGGCTACAAGCCTTGAATTCAAGTTTCCTCATCTGTGCAGTTATTTTGATGGATATTTATGTCATCTATCGGTGTCTATCACACCTTTAAGTCTCCTCCCTGCAGTCATTTCTGTTAGTGCGTTTTGCCACAATGAGTGGACTTCGTCTTTCTGGAGATGATTTAATTCAATCTTAGGCCATTACACGTGTGTGGGAGGAGGTCATGGAGAGGACCACCTGTGGACTGTTAGCAGGATAGCCGCCAAGCGCAGCCCCTCTTGCCCCTGCCCCGCTCGCCTGGGTTCGTCCCCCCTCAGGCGCCTGCAGTGGGGAGTCCTTGGTCTTGTAGTTACGCCGAAGGAGTGTGTTTTCTCCGGCTTTATTTGTGCTTCTGGTTCATCTGTGTAGTTTGCCTGGAAAAATCATCAAGCGATTTTGATTTAGGTGTCGCCATTATCCTCAGCGCCCCCAGAAGCAGAAATCCTTAAAGGTGATGTAACCCAAGCATCCCTGCCCCATATGCTTTTATTTAAATGTAGTTTTTAAAAATGAAGTCCAAGATATTTTCTTCAGTTAATTTTCTATTGCTCTTGCCTTTATACCTTAAACCTATTGAGTCTTCATATCTATAATAATAAAAAGCATAATATGCTAATTAGACCAGAAAGCCGAGCGACCTTCCGGAGGACATTCCGGGTGAAACCAGGACTTCGAGAGCCAAGGCAAGCCTCTTGCATGAATTTCGTGCATCGGGCCTCTGATCTATCTCTATCTATCTATCTATCTATCTATCTATCTATCTATCTATCTATATCTCAGAGAGAGGGAGGGAGGGAGGGAGGGAGAGAAACATGGGTGTCTTGCTTGCGCCCTTACCCGGCCAGGATCTGCGCAACCCAAGGCGCTCCAACCAAGTGGTCCAGTGTGGCCAGTGCTCCTTTATATATAGCTTTGTAAAGGGACTTAGTTTTATTTTCCTCCATGTAGTGATCAAGTTTTTTTTTCTTAATACCCTTTATTAAACAATCAAAATTTTCTTATTTATTCGTATTTATGTACACATGATTGTGTTTCTAAAGTGCTGATTCTGTTGTATTGGTCTATTTCTCTATTATTATGGCTTTATAGTGTGTCTGAATATCTGATGGCTAGCTTTTTAGTTTTCTGTTTTAAAGTTGACTTAGCTATGCATCAACCTTTATTCTCCATGTAAAGTTTAGAGTAAATATGATGACATTTTCAAAGGTGTTCAAGGTGAAATTGGGAATTTAGAGATAGAAACATTTACATAAAAATGGTTATAATTTCCACTTATTTTGATTATCTTTTCTGTCCTTTATTAGATTTTTAAGAATTATCTTTTAGAGAGGTCTTCAGTTTTATTGCTTAACTTAATTCCTAAATATTTTATTTTTGTTGTTGTGTATCTTACTGTTTACTATATTTTTCTAATTGGTTATTGCTGATGTTGAGAAATACTATTGATTTTTGTAGGCCAATGCTGTATCAGCAACACTGCTAAGTTCTACTTTTCCCAATAGTTTGTTTCTATATTATATTGGTTTTTCTAAGTGATTATCATAAATCATCTATAATTATTGCCTCCCCTTTCTCACTGTTGCATTTTGAGCATTTTATTTTGCACGTTCTGGTGAAATAAAAATAAGAAAATATAGCAGTGTTAGATTTATTCTTTTTAAATAAAAATATATATTTTTATTGATTTCAGAGAGGAGGGAAGGGAGATAGAAACAATGATGAGAGAGAAACATTGATTGGCTGCCTCCTGCACACCTCCTATAGGGGATGAGACCACAACCCAGGAATGTGCCCTGACCAGGAATCGAACTGTGACCTCCTGGTTCATAGGTTGATGCTCAACCACTGAGCCACACCAGCCAGGCTAGATTTATTCTTTGCTTTCTGTGAACTTTAATTATGCTTAACTTTACTGTGCATTTATTTGGGAGTTGGCAATATATATTTAATACAGTATTATGTTAAAACCCATTATGAATCCAAAAAAATATTTCTTTGTACCACAGAGGAGAAAGGATTCAGCCTTTGAAAACCAAATGAACTAAGAGATACATTACCCTGAAATTTTTTCATTTGTGTAGTATCTGTTGATTTTAATACTTTGGTGAGCTAACAAAAATCAAGCATAAATATCTCTTTTACTTACTTGATTTGAATTTTAAAAATTTTGTTGCCATTATTTTGGTTATACAATTTATTAGTTTAAATTAAAGAAGTGATAAATTAAAACATTCTAATTGTAAATTATTCAAAGCATATGATTCAAATGATGTAGAACTATATAGAAAACCCCCTCTCCTTTTATCTTATTTTGTATATCTATCTCCACTTCTTGTTTTCTGGGCATCCTTTTATCATCTATATATATAAAAGCCTAAGCGACCTGCAGGTAGCTATGATGTGCACTGACCACCACGGGGCAGATGCTCAATGCAGGAACGGAAACCACAGGTATGGAAACATGGAACAGACCGATGGAACTCAGAGGGAAGGGAACAGGGAGGAGGGTGGGAAGAGATTAACCAAAGATCTTATATGCATACTAAAGGCCCGGTGCACCAATTCGTGCATCGGTGGGGTCCCTCGGCCTGGCCTGCAGGGATCAGGCCGAAACTGGCTCTCCAACATCCCCCAAGAGGTCCCTGGTTGTGAGAAGGGCAGGCCTGGCTGAGGGACCCCACCAGTGCACGAATTGGTGCACCAGGCCTCTATTGTGAGTGTGTGTGTGTGTGTGTGTGTATGTATATGTATATGTAAATATATGTAGGTATATAACTTTTTCTTCAGTTACTTTAAAAATGTTTTCTTCATTGAAATACAATTCACATACCATAAAATTCACCTTTCTAGTGTACAATTAAGTGGTTTTTAGTTATGCAACTATCACAGTTGTGCAACTATCACCACTATCTACTTCTAGAACTCCTTTATTACTTCCAAGAGAAACCCCATACCTGCTAGTAGTCACTCTCCATTTCTCCCTCCAGCTTCTGGCAACCAGTAATATACTCTCTGTCACTGTGGATTTGTGTAGTTTGTATATTTCATGTAAATGAAATAAAATAATATATAGTCTTTTACTTAGCTGCACATGACTTATTAAAATAAGTATTAATGGGACCATAAAAATATTCTGATTATTTTTTCTCTTAATATTTCTTTCATATCATCTTACATGTTTCTGTGTAATTATTTTTAATGGTAGTACAATAGACATAGACCAGATGCATCATAGTTTATTGAAGCGTTCAATTATTGATGTATATATGAGTTGTAGCCAGTTAATATTATCAACAATCTCATACTGAAACTTGTTGATACATATAGTGTGCACGTGCAAGTGCCTTGTCTAATAGGAGATTCTAAAATATGGAAATAAAAATAGTATCTACCTTAAAAAGTTATTGTGCAAATAAAACAAGATTACACCAGTGCTTTGAACAATGCTTGGCAAATAGCAAACTCCCAATAAGTGCTAGGTATCATTAATATTATAAAAATATTCAGATCTGCAGTAACATAGAAAATGTTTATGATATAATAATAAGTACAAAAAGCAACCCAGTAAAATAGTATATATTTTTTGTTTGTGATTTTGTTAAAAGTATATCTGCTTACAAATAAAAACTCAAAGGATATATGTATAAGTGGAAAGAATTGCTTTGCTTATGATGATGGTATTGTGGGTTGTTCATGTTTTCAAAATGTCTTTACTGTTATATTAATACTAGGTATATTTTTGATTAATTTACACTCGACAGCTGTTATTGTGTTGGCTTTTGTCATTTTTTTTTTTTATTTGACAATCTAAGGGAAAAGAGGTCAGTGCCCCTGACTAGTCAGAGATTGCATGCTTTAAAAATTATTGTGGCACACCAGTTGAAAATCGCTGTTCTAGGGCATAACTATCCTTTTTTGTCCACACCCCCCCACCCCCAATCTCTAAATTCCCTTCCTCCTTTTTGTTCC
>NW_006300372.1:3675458-3685205 GCF_000327345.1 Myotis davidii | reverse complement strand
TCTCCCTGCATTGTGCCTACATATGCAAATTAACCGCCATCTTGTTGGCAGTTAACTGCCATCTGAGTTGGCAGTTAGTGCGCATATAGCCCTGATTAGCCAATGAAAAGGGTAGCGTCGTACGCCAATTACCATTTTTCTCTTTTATTAGTGTAGATAAAATTAAAAGAAATATATATAAAGAAGAAGAAATCTAGACTTGTCCTTGGAGAGGAGAAAGAGGATCTGAGGACCCTCAGACTGGGCCCCTCATTGGCTTTCTCTTCTTTCATTATAAACATTTTTGTTTTATTGCCTTGGTTATTCATCCATACATCCACTCAATAGATATTTATTGAGAGCCCACTGTGTACTAGCCCTGTTCTACACACTGGATAGTCAATGGTTGACTATGGTGAACAATGAGGAAGCTCTTGGATTTTGCATTATAACACAGATCTTAGACTTAAACCAACAAATAATCAAATGAAAATATAAATGTTAAGTGCTATGCAGATAACTAAAATACAATGATGTGATGATATCTAACCTGGAAACTACATTAGATTGGTGGTCAAGAATGACTTCTCTGTGTAGGTAACAGCTTATCTGTTGAGACCTAAATGACAAGAGGAAGCCATCCATGAGAAAATCTTGGGAAGGTACATTGCAGAAGAGTAAAGATTACACATGAAGGCTCTAACGCAGAGACCAGCTTGGTGGGTATGAAGTATAGAAAAAAGGGCAGTGTGTGGCTGGGACAATGGTGGGTGAAGTGAGGTCAGAGAAGAAGGCAGGCATTGTGTGAGGCTTTGTAAGCTAGGGCAAGGAGTTTATTTAGATTTTATTCTAAGTGGGATTGGAAGCATTGGGTGATTTTAAGTAGGAGAGTGACTTGAATGATCTATGTTTCAAAAAACATGCCACTGGCTATTCTGTGGGAAATGGATTTTAGGGAGACTGGAATCAGGGAAATCAGGTGGGGGTATAGCAATAGTCTAGGCAAGAAACGATAATGACCTGTGTTGGGTTGGAGCAGTGGAGGAGAGAAATGGTTGTTGGGGTTCTTTAGAACACAAACTTACCTGCACCTGACATTGAATTGATTGTGGGGCATCTTACCTAATAATAGACAAACATGTAAATTGATCGTCCCTCTGCTACGCTCACCAGCCAATCAGGAGAGTATGCAAATTAACCCAACAAAGATGGTGGTTAATTTGCATACGTAGGCCAAAGAGGCAGAGCAACGACTGAAGGCTCTGGCCAGAGCAGCGATGACTGAAGGCTACAGCCGGAGTGAAGGTCTGGGTCCCAGGTGCCCAAGGAAAACTGGTGCCAGCAGCCAGGGGAAGGGAAGGCCTATTGCACGAATCTCTTCATGCAATGGGCCTCTAGTAAATGAAATAAAAGAGCTAAAGAAAACTCCTCGATTGTGACAAGTCACCAGATGAGTGGTGATACTATGTACTCTGAAGAATACTGAAGACTTTCTGGGGCTTAAAAAAACTACTGTTTTGATTACATTAAAGTAAAGATTTCCATTAGATAGCCAAGAAGAAATGATAAATAAAGACTTGGTTATCTGAGTGTGGATTTCTGGGAGAGATATAGAAGTCCTCAATACAGATATGGTATTGAAATGCATGGGACTTGGTGGGCTCACCTAGACGGAGGGTGGGTGCTACTAGGTCCCACACCCCCCATCACCCCGCCAGTCACCCCACAGATTAGCCCTGATCGCCAGCCAGGCCTAGGGACCTATCTGTGCATGAATTTCATGCACTGGGCCTCTAGTTATTAATATTTTGGAATGATTGTAACTAGGGTTCCTTCCTGAGAGAGATATTAAGGAGGAGAAGAGAGGATTAGGCCCATGAAGAAGCAGAACCAAGCACTACAAAGATTCACAATGGGTAAGATTGGGGTGGGGTGGGGGAGGCGGACATCCATGGACCAAGAAAAAGACACAAAGAAAAAGAGATGAGAGGTCTAAAATCAGATCTCTCTCTCACCAGTTTTGCTCAGGATGGCCTTGCAATCAGCTCAAGAACTGCCTGCCATGCTTACTCCATGGGATCAGGGGTAGCGCAGCTTTCTCATTCAGGCTTTTGCCCCAGCAGAGCTCATGGCATCTCCCAATCTTTGTGCAGTTTTCTGGTCGTACTTGGAGGCAGCTGTAGACAGTGTCCTTGATGCCAGTTTGCTGGGGGAATTTTCCACAAAAGCACACAGGATTTGTCCCACCCGACTGAGAAGGCTGTTTTTCTGGATGGATCTCTATTTATGCATGAGGAAACTTGGCACTGGCAAAGCCGTGGCTTATTTTTCTTTTTTGTTTGGTTTTATTTTGTGCTTCAGAAATAGAACAGATTAAGCATTACTTGCTTTGAAGGCTCCAGCTCTCCCTTCGGCATGGCTTTAATTCTGTTCTCCCCAGGCAAGAACGTAGAAAACATCTTTTCTAGCTTTTGTTAAAAGCAATGCAAATGCAGGGAATATTTGGGAGGATTTTTTAAAAGTTGAACTTAATTTATATGTCTTTGAAAATAAACCTTTTCTTCCTACAAAGAAAAGGTTTCATTTCTTTCCTTATTGTAAAGAAATGAGAACAAATAAAAATACAAAGAAAAAAATAAAATTGGACAGTAATTAAAATGATGAAATAAAATTACATTAGAGTTGGGAGGGACCTTAGAAATAATCTAACCAAACTCAAAAAACCTTTTTCTAAATGAAAAAACTAGGGCTCAGAGAAGTTAAGCAACTTGCTGAAATTACCAACTGTTTTTTGAGCATTTATTATGGCCAGACACCTTTTGAGGTGAAAGGAATTCAGCCTTGCACAAAACAGGCAAAAGGAAAGGCAGGATGTGTGTATGTATGTGTGGTGGGGAGGAGAAGTGAGGGTGTATACTATACACTGTATAGTATTCTCTTGGGCTCTGTCTCTTGCTTGCCTGTGGCAGCCTTTTCTACTCATTCCATGCAGTTTTGGATATCCTTTCTCATTCAAATCAGGGTCAACACTAGACCTAAACCATCCTGCAAGTCTTTTTTTTTTTTTTTCTGCCTTGATTTGAATAACTGTTTGGTCTTTCTTTGTTCTGAAAAGATCCAACATTTTTGTGTTATTCAGAGCCTCCGGTTTCTCTAAGGCGGTAGCTTAGAAGTTGCCCTGAGATTAATTACTGTTTCCACTTTTATTAGAGATGAGGAATTTGCCAATCCCAGCTGCTGCTTTTTCAGCACCTTTTGGATAAACCTTGTAAGTAAATCACACATTCTACTTTAACAGAAGTAAAAAAACAATCCCATTTCTGGTGGATACAATGAAGGATTCTATACCTACTATCCCCTAATGTGGCTTATTATCAGTTTAAGACTTACAGAGATTAATCTCTTTTCAACATTACTAGTAAATTCAAATCCCAAAGTTAACAGAGTCCTTTTCCAAATTGGCTAGTGGTCCTCCAACTCTCTTTAGTCCCAGACAGGAAAGATAATAAGGGGTCATTAGAGTCAAATCCTGGCCCTGCCTCTTAGTGGCTGTCAATCTTGGGCAAGTTATTTAACTTCCTCAAACCTCAGATTCCTCACCTGTATATTAACATAGTGGGTATGAAAACAATGTCATTGTGTGATTAAAAGAAAAAGAATGATTATAGGGTACAGTTTCTGGCCAGGAACTTAATCTTGTTTCTTTCTTCTCATTCCTTTGAATTGGAAGAATTAGTCTCAGGACAGTGACTTTACTAGGCACAGGACTCACCTGGGGATTGTGTCAAAATGCAGATTCAGAATCATCAGGTCTGGGAGTGGGGCTGAAGCACTGCATTTCTGACAGGTTCCTGAATGTTCAATTGTATGGTAAGGCCCTAGGACATGGATGCTCAGTCACTCTGGAGTCAGACCTGTGATTGACTCCCAGGGGTTTGCCAGTTGCTGGTTGGGTAATCTTGGGTGAGTCACTTTACCTTTCTGAACATCGTTTTCTAAACTGTGGTTATTACGTATCACAGGTAAAGTGAAGACTTAAAATGAGACAGTGGGTGCCAGGAGCATAGCAACATTATTATTATTGCTATTTTTATTTTAGTTATATTAAACACTAACAGTACTAACATTGAGAATGTGACCTGCAGGTATTGGCGGAGGGAGCACATCTTTTCAATAGCACCTAGTATAGTATAGTGCCTGCCACATAGGCGGTGAACCACAGATGCTGACTTGCATTGCACATGATGTTCATGTTGGCAGAGGCTAGCTGAGAACTGGGAAGGGTTGCTGTGTGGAGGCATTTGGATCCTGGTGAAAGTTTGGGTGGATGATCTTTTGAGCTCCCTTCTATAAAGGAAAACCAACTACTCATTCATCATCTGGGTCCAAAATGAAGAAGTTAAATTTACTAATTTTTGTTTCTTTTCTTCTGGAAAACACCATGATTTCATACTTTGGAGTTCTTATTATAACACTAGAGGCCCAGTGCATGAATTCGTGCACTGGTGGGGTGTAGCTGGCCGGGGCGAGGGGCTGCAGGCTTTCTGGTTGTTCTGCTGTTTGATTGATTTACATATTACCCTTTTGTTATATGTAACATATCCTATTCTATATAGGATAGAATGTGGAACTGGAGGCCGGGATAGCTGAGGCTCATGTACTTAGTAAGGTGGCTCTGCTGATCTGGGAAGATGATTTTGGACAGGATTCCCTGCTTTGTGCTAGTGGTGTAGTTATGGTCCACAGTGAGACTCTCATCCAGCTTAGCTCCCAGGAAGAATGCTGATGCTCCTGGGGACCTCAGGAGGGCTTGCACATTCCAGCTCTGCCACTTCCCTGCCTTCTTTATCTTTGAACTACATTTCATGGCTCCACTCTACTTAAAAAGGTTAATGAAAAATAATTTCATAAGTAATATGTGCCTATGCTAGAAAAATAGAAAATATGGCTGATCAAAAAGAAGAAAATGAATTTCCTTGAAACCCACCACCTTAAGATAAATTTTACTAATATTTTGAAGTAATTTAAAATTTGTGCATGTATGTACAGCTACAGTGAAGAATATATTTTACACTTAATATTTTAATGGTTGAAAAAATAAAAGGAAGAATATTATTTTGTGACATGTAAAATATATATGAAATTTGCATTGCAGTGTCCATAAATAAAGTCTAATTGGAACACAAATACATCTATTTATTTACATATTATATATGGCTGCTTTCTTGATACTTTAGTAGAGTAGTTGTGACAGAGATGTTTGGCCCCCAGTGCTAAAAATATTTACTACCTGGCTCTTTACACAAAGGTTTGCTAACCCTGGTATTAACAATTTCTATTTTGGTAACCTGAACATCTGCTTAATGATATATCTTAGACATCTTTTCATGTCAAGAAAATACTTCTCTCCAAAATAATTTTAGTATCTATCTAAAATTTATTTATTTATTTATCCATCCATTTATTTATTGATTGATTGAATGATTTTAGTTTTTAATTAAAAAACACACTACATTTGTTTTGTCCAGACCTATTGTCTTGGTCAGTCATAACATTTATTATCATCAGTTTTTATAGTACTTTTCATTTACAAAGCATTATTATCTCATTTAATTTTCATAGCCACTTGATGAGTTAGACATTAGGAGTTCATGGAAATTCTTTGCTTCTAAGTAACAGAAACCAACTTAAGTGTCTTAAATAAGAAAAGGGAGTTGGGGAGGATTGATTTAAGATTATGGGATTTGTGTGTTTTTGTGTGTCTGCTCTTTAATCTTTTCACATAGATTGTCTTTCTCTGTTGGTAAGTACAAGTGGTGGACTTTGGTTGCTAACTGTTACTGGTCCCACCACTCTGAAGGAGCCCGATGGCCTGATTGTTGCCTGTCAGTCCCAATTCTAAATATTATCGTGAAGAGAAATATAATTGGCCCAGTATTGGCCAGATTTTACTCCTGTCTAATCATTTATAATCAGTATAGAACATGGCTTTTAGGGAATCATTTCCAAAATCGGTCCTTTATACAGTGGGGACAGTTAAAAGGGTTAATTGTGAATTATGCAGATATTTCATTAATTACTTCACTGTATTGCTCCCATTTTTTTAGAGAAGGAAATTGAGTCTTAGAGACAACTCAGTGAATTATCCAAGTAGCAAAGTAATTGGTCAAACATAAGTCTACATATCCCAACTCCAGGTGTATTTTGAGTACACCGGACTGCTGCTCATGGCCTGATGTGGACTTGGGATGTTACAATAGTAAAGTCCTATTTGGGCTGCAGATCATAGTTTGCTCGTTTTTCATCTTGTTGCTTGATATTTTGTTGAAAGCTGAGAATTCCCTCTCTGCCTTTTACTCTGTCTCCAGGCTACAGCTGGGAGATGGATGGACAGATGCAGGTTTTGAAATTTTCTTCTGGTTGACCACTGTGCTCAGAGTACTTTACTTTGATCCATCAACAGAGGGAAATTGAGTGAAAATGATCCACCTGCCAATCTGGGCTGGCATCTCATTGCTTAGCCAGTTTTTTTTTGTCTCACAGCTTTGTGTTTAATGCCAGCAACTAATGCCCAAGCTCCATTAGCAATGGGTACAGCCCAGTGAGCATGAATCCAGACATTGCTTTGACATGATGTCTTATCAGTGAGAGCTGTAGCCACAAAACTTGCAACTGAGCCAACCCAGGAGGACGCCACAGGTACTGTGACTATGATTCTGGGGCACTTGTGGAATAAAATATGTCACCATTTTATGAATTTTGTCTTTTAAGTTGAATGAGTAAAATGAGCCACGTGGTTTTGTAAAATGTAGCTCTGAAAGAGCCCTGGAACTGGAGGCTTGCTGGAATCAATCCTGTATATAGAGAGGAACTCAGGTGTGGAGGACAGGTACAGTGGGAATTTGTTGTGTGTCACTCTAATAACCATTGCTTTTCTCTCCCCTTTTCCCTCTGACTGTACTCCGAACATACCCCTTTCCATGTAGTTTGGGGATGGGACTGATCCCACACGCAGTTCAAAAGATAGACTATGATTGACCCATGCCAACCTGTGTATTCTTTCCCCTGGTTCACTTATTAATTTGAATTTAGTGAAATTACTTATTTCAGGATAATGAAAGATCCCAGGACTTGGTTATGTGCTATTGAAACTGCCTTTTTTCCCTCCATAGATCATTTAGGATAAGGATGTGGGGCCTGAAACTGAGGCAGACATTTTGTCCTAAGAGTAAAACTTGAGCTGTTGAATATGTATGGGTCATGTCCGCCATATGGAGTCTGATGATGAAGCCAACCCCATACAAGGCAGAGCTAACAGGCAGAAAGATGAGACACTAGGGGTCTTTGGCAAAAATGTTTGAGCTGCTGAATCAATAAGTTTCATTGAAAGCCCACCACATGAGTCTTTAAAAATACCCCTCTGGAGCCCTAGCTGGTTTGTCCCTGGTCTTATTCCACTCAGCGGCACATGCCAGGTTGCAGGCTCGATCCCCAGTAGGGGGCGTGCAGGAGGAATCAATGATTCTCTCTCATAATCGATGTTTTTATCTCTCTCTCTCCCTTCCTCTCTGAAATCAATAAAAATATATTTTAAAAAATACCCCTCAGATACCAGTAGTATCACTAATTGTCTGCTCTGAATAGATTGTGTTTACTTGGCAATTTGACCAGCTTCTTCTAAAGGTTTAACACACTTGTAACTTGGTGGCCAGTATGTTGCACAGACCAATAATGGAATGGCAAATTTAGCTCTCAATTTGGATCCAGCTTCCTGTTTGCATGGCTAGTGTACATTTTTGTTGGGGTTGAAAGATAACTGATTGCTTTATTTGACAGTATTTGCTGTCTTTTGGTAGAAAGGGAAATAATTATATATCAATCTGTTAAAAGGCTCCCTTTCCTCCATATGATCTACCTTTATGAGTTTTTCTAGTGAATGTGGAACTCAGGCCCAAGTGGTATCTTTTCTGACTTTTGGCTGGTGAAGCTTCATTAGGGACGCTTTAGCATGTAGGACTGTTTGCATGAATCTGCATCATAAAGACAATTCCTTTCCCAATGTGGATACTTGGTGGCTCACTTCCAGCCAATGAGACACATGAGACAGAATGGTTGTCTGCTTGGGTGGGATTGCTTCCAGGAAAGGTTGCTTAGCTCTTTGAAGAATAGGGGACCTGATGTCCTTGAATTGCTTTCTCTTTAGCTTCTGATTATGTTAAATTGTTGTCTCACAATTACTATTGTTGTCTTATGATGCGAGGCTGGCTATCAGTTTTATGATGCAAGGATGGTTGTCAGGTTTTTTGTTTTTTTCCTCTCTTAATTTAAAGCATCCTCATGCATTCTGTCAGGATCACATAAAATAAGGGAGAGTAGATTTCCCACGGAGGGATGCTGGGAGCACCCCTCTCCCATTTAAAAAAAGGAAGAAAAGGTGAACTACGTCTATTATAGTTTTTAAACATTTACCCAGATATTCTTTTTCTCAGGATATGGCTCTACTCTCGGCCATAGACAAGGTATGGTTTGTGCGACTTACAGATTAGGAGGGCCGTTTTGTGCAAGGTAGTGGTGCTTGAATACTATCTTCAGATTCCCGTAAATATGCTAGCTCACTCTCATATACATTTACAAAACATCCTTTTTGTAAATGAATGCAGGGATGGCATTTAAAACAATTCTGAAGAAGCATTATAGCAATACAAGTTAATTTATAAATCAAGCTATACATAAATTAAAGATGTCTTTTTAATCTCTGAACTAAACTTTTAGAACTATTTATCAAGGGATAAAAGTTGTAGTGTACATAGTTCATTAGAATGATAATGATTTATAGATCCTTTGTTGATTTTTTAGACATCTTTGGTGTGATCTTTCGATGATATTCTGTCACATGCTAAATGACTATGTGGTTTGATACAGGGAATTGCATACAATTCTGTTCACCTTTCTGTTCAATTAGGTGACTTGCAGTCTTAAAAAGTAGAGAATTTCTTTTAAAGTCAATCATACTGATTATGATCCTGAGATCTCTTTCAGTTTCTGCTGACCTAAGCAATTATATTAATTTTTTTTCTAGATTTTATAATGTTCCCTACGATTTTCATATGGACATATTATCTCCAATCAACTAAACCATGAAAATCATTTCCTAGAATGTCATTTTTAATTAAGTTCAATCTACACCTCAGTTCAAATGGGAGGTGGTGCAGGTGAAGGGGAAGCACACACCCTCTGTCCCTGAGGTGTCTGGCTTTAGATATGGACTCTGCCACTTACAGTTTAAATAGCGTCATTGTTCCTCAATTTCTTTATCTGTGAAACTGGAGTCATAATAATCATACAGGATTACAAAGTATTTACATTGTCTTATAAAGTGCTTTATAGGAGTTCTAGCTGTAGAGTTGTAATCTTCAGCTATAGGCCTGAGTCTGCAGTGGCTTCTGGCCTATCTGCAGTCTCTGGTCCCCTCAGAGCTGGGCTCATGGTGACTGCAATGTCCAGAAGTGGCCACAGAGAGATGATTCTAGGGCAGTGTTGGTGAACCTATGACACGTGTGTCAGAGGTGACACTCGAACTCATTTTTTTGGTTGATTTTTCTTTGTTAAATGGCATTTAAATATATGAAATAAATATCAAAAATATAAGTCTTTGTTTTATTATGGTTGCAAATATCAAAAAATTTCTATATGTGACACGGCACTAGAGTTAAGTTAAGGTTTTTCAAAATGCTGACACGCGGAGCTAAAAAGGTTCGCAATCACTGG
>NW_006300372.1:3664984-3675113 GCF_000327345.1 Myotis davidii | reverse complement strand
ATAAAATAAAATAAAATTTATGAAGAGCTTAAAAAAAAATATATAAGTCTTTGTTTTATTATGGTTGCAAATATCAAAAAATTTCTATATGTGCCACGGCACCAGAGTTAAGGTAGAGTTTTTCAAAATGCTGACAGGCCGAGCTCAAAAGGTTTGCCATCACTGTTCTAGGGAATGTTGGCCCTAGATGGGCAGTCATAGCTCTGTGGTTCAGATGGGCATGGAGGGCTTGTTCACATGGGTGATATCGGTGCTGTCAAAAGGTACCCCCCCAACACCCATTTCTGCCAGATCAGGACACACTCTGGCAGGTGGAACAAATACTGCATATGGGAGCAGAGTGGATTGGCTGTCATATATGGGTGTCAGCATAGCCGGGAACCCCAGCATCTGGAGGACTGCATGGAGGAAGCATGACTATCCCTTGGGGATCCCTGGAAGAACCTATGGTGGGGAGCAAGCTTCAGGTACTGTTGGGTACTTTGACTGTCTTGGGCATCAGCCAATCAGAACTCATACCAGCTGTAGGGTTGTAGAGGTCCAAAATGTGCCAGTGAATAACCCTTTTGTTGCTGGATTATGGAGAGATTCTAGGATACTGGAGAGGGATTTCTTGAAGAGCTCAAGGCTGTGGCTATTTATTAAAACTAAAGATATAGTTACTATTTTATAAACTAGTACTCCCCTACTGGTGAAAACCAGCAGAATATCAATCAAAGGAAAGTAAATTAAGTTTTGAGCACATGGTATTCATAAATTGAGATTCAGATTACTAAATTCCCAAGGTCACACAGCCAATATGTGGAGGATTTGAGATTTGAATCCCAGTCTCTTGGTTCCAGATTCATTACAGGTTAATGTCTAGAAGAAAGGAAAAGTTGATGATCAGAAAATCCTCTGGGTTCCAGTCACTCTTTAGAAATATCATCTAAATAGTTGTTAGACTTGTGAAGGTCTCATCAACTATACTCTAGTCATTTTCCACTATCTGTCAAGTGGGAATTAAATGACCACAAGTAGATGTGTGGCCGTGTGTTTCCATATCTGCATTTGCTATAAAAGGGACATGGCTTTCTGCTTGGGAGTTTTCAGAGGTTTGCAGAACTTATGCCCTCAGGAAGTGAGCAACCCCACCAGACCAGGAAGCCAGGTGAAGTGGAGATTGCATTTCACAAAACACTTGAACCTCTTTCTGGAACCTCCAAATGTCCAAAGAATTGATGGTGATGTGTTTTTTTGTTTTTCCCCCAGAAAAGAAATTTGTGAAGTAACTGTGTTATGGAGGGTGGGGTGAGTGGGTTGCCAGAATGCTGGAGAGTAAGGAACTGAGCTTAGTTTAAAGTGCAGCTTTTGACATTTCTTCTCCCTGAATTTGGAAAATTTAAAGCAAAATCATATAGCTCTGAAATCAGTGTTTCCTGAGACTAGCCCAGTGTCACATGACCTGAAATGGGAGCAAGGAAGTGGGGCTTCCTGGTTTCACTAGTGTCGACCAGCAGGGGAGAGATGGACATGATGGGGAAGGAAGCGCTCTGGCCACTGAGCCAGCCTGACTTTGATCCCCAGATTTGCCATTTACTTGGCAAATGGATGAATTGGCAGTTCTTCTAGCCTCAGTTGGCCTATTTGTAAGTTGGTGTGTGTGTATATGTGCCTGTATGTATTTAGAAGGGTAATAAAACTACCCATATCTAATTTACATATGTTGCATGTTGTGTCTTGGTCCCAGTTCACCCCAGTCCTTAGCATCTCAGTGTATGAATGTTGTGGCATGGGGCAAGGGTACTCTTTCTGCAAATGCACTTGGCTTCACCCAGCTCCTCCTCTGGGTCCCAGCTGAGATGCCACTTCTATCTGAGATGCCACTTTCCAATGGGAATGAGGTTGCCCTGTTACTCTCTTTCCTAGAACCCTGTTCTTCATACAGTCTGCACAATTGTAATGATATAATTTTTGTTACTGTGTTTATTTGTGTTCTTTCTTTTCAGCAGATTGTATACTTCAAGATAATAGGGATGTATGTGTTTTTTCATCTTATTTAAGAATGAAAACATAGTGGGGGAGGGATATGTAATACCAGTTAGGCTACTGACACTTGAGAAGTAGCTGTTCTGTAATTAATACCAATGTCTGGCATATAATAGGTCCTCAATAAAAAATTGTTGAATGAGTGAATATATGAGATTTTGTGAATTGGAATTGAAATCTATTCCAATTTCTAAAGACTTATGATCGCTGTTATATTTTAAGATCTATATAAAAGCATGTATAAAAATATTTTAAGAGCAAAAGCATATAAATACTATATGATGGAGCTTTCAAAGAATTTATATTTTCACTGCTTTGCAAATCACATCTCAAATGATTTTTTTTTGGTATTTGAGGGGCATCAGGAAAATCACAGGTCTCATGTGAACTTCGAAGTAAGTAGGCTGCACATTTTTAGTGATTTTATTTTGGAGTGTCAGGCAGCTGAAATCAAAACAGCTTCAAATGTCACAGAATGACTTTTTGTAATTCTTCTCAAGCATTAACTGTATTAAACCTTAAAGGCAAAGTCTGCATTTCCCAACTCACTGTAGATTTAAACTAAGTAGGCACAACTACACACAAGACGCTTTTCTTATCTAAATGCAATTTAGACTGCAGTTATGTTTTTCTCCAAATCATCAAATTAGTTTTTCTGAAATGATAATGGTTAGGAGCAGGGGTCAGGAAACTTTTCCTGTAAAGGGTCAGGTAGTATTGTGACCTTAAGATTTTATACTTGGTCAAGTATGGCAGGAACCTTAACTGCTTGGACACTACTTCATTCTTAGCATTCAGCCCAACACCTGGCATATACCGTGTGCTCATTAACTCTTTGTGGAATGATAGAATGAATATTTGTCTGTATTTTGCAAAGGACTTTTTATCGGTTCTGGTAACAGTACCTGTTCAGTGAAGCTAAGGATGAATGCCCTTTTAAAAACTATAGCCTATTCTTCTTCCTTCCCCTTTGCCCAACCCCTGCCACTCTACTTCATTTTTCAAACCCAATTACCATCTTCTAGCATGCTGCATAATTAATTTGTATATTTTGTCTTTTGTTTTTCCCACTACAATATAAACTACATGAGGTCAAGGGTTTTCATGTATTCTGTTCACATAGTTAGGCACTTAAACATTTGTGAGTGAATATACGAATGATATTTCTGAATGCCATGCAGGGATAGTTGATCCCAGGAAATAAAACATTAAAACCAAACCAAACAAAAAACAAAGCAAAACTACAGTATACCTTACTGTATACCATAGACTTCCAAGTCTTCAACTACAATGGATTTGTGCTTAATTTTAAGTAAAATCTGCAGCTGTACATTACATTATATTGTAATATGCTATACTTGTTTTTTTTAAAAGGTATTTTATTGATAAAATGTTTTAAGAGCAAAAGCATATAAGAAAATGCAATTTCATTAAAAATTAATCAACTTTTAAAATTACAAAAATGCTACATCTTTATTCCAGAAGAGTAAGAAAATACTAAGCATCAGAAAAAAACTAAAAATTACACTTACTTGCATTGACATAATCATTGCTAATACTTTGGGGCATGTTCTTCCAAATTTTTTTCTTATGCATGTGATATTTTCACACATTGTGTTTAAAAGCAGGAACATGCTGTAAATGTTACTAAGACCCAATTTTATGTTGCACTTACTATGTTTCAGGCTCTGTTCTAAGTGTTTTCTTTATATTTATTTGTATTGACTTAATTTCACAAAAACCTTATGATCTAGGCCTTAATCTTGCCTCCTTTTACAGATGAGGATACTGAGACACCAGGAGCTTAAGTCATACCTCTAGTGAGCGGTCGTCTGGGAGTTGAACCAAGGCAGTTTAGCTCCAGAATCCATGTTCTTAATCACTATTTTTGGTGTCTCCAAATATTGCCTGTGACTTGCTTTTTTCTTCCCTCTTAACATTTCCTCAACTATTATATATTTTCCAACGTTATTTCTAATGGCTGTATAGTGTTTCAATGCTTGAATACTCTAATTTTTCTATTTTTGAAGAATTGTTAGGAATTATCTTTTTCATTCTTTCCCTTTTTTGCTATTATAAATAATTCTACAATAAAGCAATATGAAAGTAACTTTGCATAATTATATATTGTCTTCCTTAGGTTAAGTTTCTTCAACTGGTATATGAGGTCAACAAAATCATCTAATTTAAGGGGTTTATGAGGAAAAAAATGTGAAACGTGGACAGTTTTTTTTTTTTTTTTTTTTTTGGTTTCATACCTTTGGAGTACTAGGCAGCTGCTTCCTGGATTTCTTTAAGTGAGGTTTACCTATATGTCCTCTTCTTCTTATTAAATGGTTGCTTTGCTGAAAATCCACTTGGTAACCAACCATGTACAGTGAAAATGTGTTCCTAAATGGAACATTATGACCATGGGAAGGGCTATAAATAAAGCATAATGGCAAATTCAGAATGAAAATGTAGGTGAAGATGGAGCAAGTAAAGTAACCCAAGTCTGTATACTTAACACTACAAGCAAGTTGAAGTGTATTTCAAGTCAAAGAAAAGATACTACCTTATGAAGACACAGAGCTAATTAATCTATGTCAAATTGTGTTTTAAATACTTACCTTCTGGATAATTCAAACTCACTGTTGCAGGAATTAATCTATCTCTTCTTTGCTATTTGTAATTGTTGACCTGACAGGCATTTACTTTCATTGTTTTTGTAATGTAAAGTGTTTATGGTGCAAAATTAACATCATTAGACAAAATGTCAACCTTTAGGTGAAAACACTGAACATGTTTACCTCTTGAAGTGTCAGCCTAATCTCTTGTGATTGATAGAAGGTCTGATTCTGGGAGAAGGTCTCTAGCTGGTAAAAAATTCCCTTTGCTAATATTCTCAAACACACCGGATGATGGCACCTGAAGCCAGAGGTGTCTCAGCATATGTGTACATATAGGCTTGCAGAACTATTTGGACAAAAATATATGTAAACATTTTTCTGTCCCCTCAACTGGACATGCAAAAATATTCAGCAGAATAAGTTTAAAACTTATTCTTTAATCTATTCAATAAGCATTTATTAAGCATACTGTGTATCTGCACTGCTCAACATGCTGGAATACAAAGATGAATGAGAACCTCAAGGAGTTCATGGTATTAGGGAAATATTAGCCAGGTAAATAAGCAATTGGAGACCATGAAATATTGTTAGGAAGTATAAGTGCAAGGAACAGCGTTAATATGGGTTAGGAAAGGTGCGGGTTAGAGCAAGCAGCCCAGAGGAGGGTTTGCTTGTGTTGTTCCTTAATGGAGGCATTCATCAGGTGGCCAAAATGGGGAAGGGTATCTCAGACAGGGAGAAGAAAATGTTCAAAGGCACAGAGTTATAAAATTGTGTGTAGTATTCAAGGAACTTCAGTCACCAAAAATTGTTGGAGTCTGAGGAGCCTGAGGTCCTGAGTAGACAGCCCATATGCTGGTCATCCCTGAGCTGAGGAAAGGGACAATTGAATGCATGCAACCATTGACCATCTTTGTGGTAAGATTTGAAGGCAGTGGGAAAAACTAGGGGTTTCAGATAATTTTTTATCTGAAATCCTGGAATCCCCGTTAGGATTGATTCATTTGGGGTTGGCCTTGGCTCTATTTCATATTCCTTTAAGTGCTAATATTCCCAGGAGACATTTATCATAGCCTCTTTATTCATCATCAACTGTGCATGGCCCTGCACTAGCTACTGCACAGTTTCCACTTCATAGTAGGTATGTACTACATGTTTGTTGACTGAAATGTTGGATGGTTATAAAGATGAGAGCTAGTACTTTACTTCAAGGAACTGGAGTATAAACATTCAGAGGACTCACTTACAATGCAGGATTTAAGTACCAGTTACATGTAAAGGGATTTTACAAGATTATTATGAATTCTAAAATAAAAAGTTAAAACCAAGTTTCATTAGTATACATAGAAATATTTTTCAGTGTCCTGAAAATGTAGAGTATGGTATATAGCTTTAGTTATTAGTTTTTAAAGAGGACATTGATGAACTAGAGTCAGACTAGGAGGGTCAAGCAAAATAGGGAATGGTCTATGTAATTATTTTCTTTATGATTACTGGGTCAAAGGTTATGAACCGTTTTAGACCATTAGTATATATTGCAATGTAATTTCCAAAATAACCGTACCATTTTACACAGTTATGTGCAGTACTAGCGCGTAGTACTCTACTGTAGTTAGAGTTGGTTATTGTCATTTAAAAGTTTTTTTAAATGGGACAGTTTAATCAAGATGAGATCATTTTCATTATAATTTGCATTTTTTGTTGACTAGTGAAGTTAACAGATTTTCATTTTGTTTAATAGTGGTATTTTTTGTTGTATGAAGCCATTTTCCTGCTGGTACTGTGCTTCAAAAGGTGGGCAGGAAAAGGTTATTTTGCAAATGGAGAGAAAGAGGGGAGACAGATGCACATCAGTATCTTTTTGTATTGGAATTTCTTGTGTGTGTGTGTGTCTGTGTGGAAAGAGAAAGAAAACTTCTCTTCAGATAGCTTAAAAAAGAAATTTAGTAATTTACCTAACTGAAAAGCCCTGTGAGTAGATTTGACTTCAGTTACAGCTAAGGAATCAGATGATGTTACCAGGATCCATTTCCGGTTCTGTGCTCTGCATTTTGATTTAGTATTCCCATATTCAAATTAGCTGTCCACCTGGGGGTGATACGTACCTGCAGCAGCTCCCACACTCTTTAACTCTAGACTTAAATTTCTAATGGCAGGAAAGAGTCTCTTTTCTAGTCTCATTGGTTTGATTGGGTCATCTGAACATCCTGAACCAATCATGGTGCTCTTGGGGGATTGTGACATTCTGATTGGCTCTGGCCTGTGTCATGTGCTCCACTGCTAAGCTGAATTGGAACTTCACCCTTAACACTATGGTGCGAGGAAAGGAGGATCCTCAGAGGGTAACTGGAAGTAAAGTGGATGGAAATGAAAGAATTCCAGCTTTACCACAAAGCAATTGTTTGGGAAGGATAAGACTTTTACAAGGGGCTCCGCAGTCCCAGTCCCGTATCACAGTGTTACAAGTGAGATGGAAGGACCCAGGAATAAACTGTCCATTGTACTCTGTGGCTGACCCTTATTAAGCAAAGCCCTTGCAGTGGGCTGAGGTAGGGCTGCCGAGATCCTTCCAGTGGTCAGCTTCCTTCCTCATTTTTCAGCCTCCCAGAATGTGCTTCATCTCCTCCTCTGCTCCTCTCTCCCTGGAGCTTAAATGCGTTGCTTCCCAGGGAGTTTGTCCTTATCTCCTGGCTGTCAAGGAGGTGTGCAAGGAGACAGAAGCATGCAGACCTTCGATAAACTGTTGCCTCTCAGCTGCAAACTCACCTTTCTTCCTCAGCTTTGTGATACTGAGGCTAGGCCTCTGCTAACCACATTTTTCACCTGGCTCTTGGGGGGCTCTGCCAGTGGGGAAGGGGAGCCAAGAAGCTGTGAAGCTGGAGTAGCCCAGCTGTTAATGGAACCCCGCAATGGTTCTTCACCTTGACTGTGACACTTGCTTGTAGTAGCAGCATTTGGTTCCAGTTTATTTATATTCCACTCTCAGAACCTGTTTCATGGTGCCCTCATTGAGGCAGGTTCTGAGAGTGGTAGATAAACTGGAACCAACCAGCTAGCCTCTCCCTGGAAGTCTGCTGGACCCACTGACCTGAGAAATCAGCACCAACCAGGCAGCATACTCTCCTCAGATATTTGGGCTGGAGTTCTGCAGTGCCCCTCTGCTAAGTTTATATATTTTAATGGTAGCAACTTTACGTCATTGCTTCTCCAGCCCTTGAAGTGATGGCTACTTCCTGCAGCTACCACATTGATGATCCCTCAGTGTGGTCTTTTCAGTTTTCTAACACCTGGTTAATAATTCTTTTTTGAAATTTCTCATTTTATTTTATCTATTTTAAATTACAGTTGACATTCAGTTTTATTTTATATTAGTTTCAGATGCACAGCCTAGTGGCTAGACATTTATATAATTTACAAAGTGATGACTCTAATAATTTTGGTACCTACCTGGCACCATACGTAGTTACTGCAATATTATTGACTATTGGCTAATAATGCTTTACATGAAATTATCTTTATTAAAATGATTGGTACAGTTCCTGTTTCCTGATGAGACCCTGACTGAAGCAGTCCCAGTCCTAGTCTACCTGCATTGTCTCGCTATCATTCGAACTAACCTGGAGATCATCTGATGGAAAATTAATATTGGCTTCCCTAAACCCTTGGGCCCTGTTTGATTTTATCGCTGCATGCCTGGCTGTCCCAAGCTTGTACCGTATGCTCTAGGCACTTGGGAGTTCCTTAAATTCTTCCATGGGCCATGCTCTGTCACCTTCAGGCCATTGAATATACAGTTCCTTCTGCTAAGGGTACTGATACCTTCCACCCTTTTATCTGGATAGCTCTCATCTATCCTTCAGGTATCAGCAGATATGTCATTTCTTCTGGGAAGCCTTTATTGATTTCTCCCCTTTTCCATGGTCTCCTATACTTTCCTTCTGATGGCATTAATTTAGTTATTTATTTATCTTACTGGGCTGAAAGCAGTTCCTGGAACCCAATAGGTGGCTTAATAAATATTTGCCAAAAACTTCCTTAGAACATTTTAACGTTTGCTTTTTTCTTTTTTGGAGCAAGGACAAAAATACAGCCACCATTACTGCTGACGCAAGTCATGCCCTAAATGATTACTGAGGGTTTCATCTCCTATCAAAAGGACAAGCTAGTATTGGGAAAAATTGCAAGAATGGGTCTCAAGGACAACAAACAAGATGCCTTAAAGATCTGAGATGTCTCTGAGGCTGCCACATGTCACTTCAGTAATGGAGGTGGACAGGGATCAGGTATTGATTCACCGGGTTAAAAGCCTGCCCCTCACCCACAGCAGTTGAAGGCATTGTGTCAAATATAAGCAATAGCAGAAAATGAAACGTTGTCAAGTCCTTACCAGTATGATTTCAGGATGCTAATAAGAGGCCTCCGATCAGAGGGGAAGAATGTGAATGTGCCTGCTTTCCTGAAGACTGCACCATGCAATGAAAGAAAAAAGACTGCCCTGGTTCAAATCTTGGTTTTGCCCGTAATTCCCAATGGAGTTAGGCAGCTTGGTGAGATTCTTAGATTATTAATCTGTAAAACAACACCGATAGTGTCTACTTCACTGAATTTATTTATTTGAAGAGAACTAAATGATAATTGATTTAAAGTATCTAGCACAAAGTTGGGAAAATATTTGTAGTTTATGGAAAATAATTGGATTGGCAGAGCTGATCCCACTCATTCATTCATCTATTCATCCATCCATTCAAAAGACATGTTGGAGAGTTTCTACTGGGAGGAGAAAATCTGAAAAGGTAACACATCAATAAACAAAAGAAAGACAGTTTTGTCAGTCAATTACTATTATCCTTTATGGCATTATTTATGATTCAGCATCTAGTCCAGAATTATGCATTGTATTTAGTTGTTATGTCTCTTTAGTTCTCTTTAATTTAGAATAGTTCACTGGCCTTATCTTGACTTTTATGATGTTATTATTTTTGAAGGGTCGAGGCTAGTTTTGTAGAATGTGTCTCAATTTGACTTTGATTGTTTTTGGGCAATGTGCTTTCTTTAAAAAAATAATTTTTTAATTGTTCAGTTACAGTTGACATACATTATTATGCTAGTTTCAGGGGTACACCCCAGTGATTTGATATTATATAACTTTCTAAGGGATCATCCCAATAAATCTCATACCCATCTGACACCATACATATTTATTAGAATATTATTAACTATATTCCCTGTGCTGTACTTTATATGCCCATGACTATTTGGTAACAACCAATTAGTACTTCTTAATCCCTTCATCTTTTTCACCCACCTCCTAAACCACCCTTCATCTGGCAACCATCAAAATGTTCTCTGTATCTATGAGTCTGTTTGCTTCCTTATATTCCAAATTGCAAATTTAATTCTTGGATTCATCTACTCTACTGTTGATCCTCTATAAATTATTCTTTATTTCAGTTTATTTCTGACTGGTCCTTTTTAAAAAATCCTTATTCGAG
>NW_006300372.1:3659870-3664888 GCF_000327345.1 Myotis davidii | reverse complement strand
GGAAAGAGAGAAAGAAACATTGATATGTGGGAAAAACATTGATTGGTTGCCTCCTGTAAACATCCTGATAGGATTGAACCTGCAACCTAGGTATGTGCCCTGACTGGGAATCAATCCCACAACCTTTTGGTGTATGGGACAACAGTCCAACAAACTGATCCACTGGCCAGGGCATTGACTGGTCCTTTTTTATGCTGTTGAAGTTCTCACAAAGTTCATTGAGCATCCTTATACCCAGTGATTTTTAACTCTGTGTATAGTAGATGGCTTGTTTCCATTTTGTTAGTTCTTTTTCTGGAGTTTTATTCTATTCATCTTGCACATGCTTTTTTGTCTCCTCATTTTGGCAGCTTCCCAGTGTTTATTTCTATGTATTAAGTAGAGCTGCTACGTCTCCCAGGATTGGTAGAGTGGCCTAATGTAGGAGGTGTCATGCAGGGTCTAGTGCAATAGCCCCCCCCCCCCCCATCACCTAAGCTGGGTACTTGAGGTTTGCACCCCGTGTGGCTGTGTACACCATTCTGTTGCAGTTGAGCCTTTATTGCTGTTGGCATGTCAATGGGAGGGATTTTACCCCCAGGCCAACCAATTGCAAGGACTGGCTTCAACCACTGATCAGTGACCTCCATGCAGGGGCCCATTCCACAGAACAGGACTTACTTCAGCAGGGCTCTGGTGCCCACTGAGTTTGTTCTTTGTGGAGGTGGTTGGGTGGTGGTGTTTCAATATAGTCCGAGGCTGTCCACTGGGTGTGCTGTCTCTGGGGCCTCCTAAGAGGTACAGGCCAAGATCAGCTGCCACCTATGTTCTGTCTGAGGCTGTTGGCATAAGCTACAAAGTGACCTGCAGATGGCTGCTACTTGTGCTGGGCTTGGAGGTGCCCAGGTGAGGCAAGCTGTAAGCCAATGCCAGCTACCAGTAGTGCTGGGCCTGAGGTCATTTTGTGATAGGCACGGGGCACCTGAGGCTAGATGGTGCCTGTTTGAGAGATTTTGGGAAAGTCTGAAGCATGTGTCAAGGCAGGCCATTCATATGGAAAAGCCACTGCAAATAGCTTGGGTATGCCAAAAGTTGGGTGGGGCAGGGCAAAGAAAGTGAGCCAGATGATTAAGTCTCAGATATGGTGCCTACCTGCTGACTCTGTGGAGCAAGGGCTCATCAAAGGAACAATGGCCTCTGCCAGCATTTCTATCCAGGACAACGGTTCTCAACCTGTGGGTCGCGACCCCTTTGGGGGTCGAACGACCCTTTCACAGGGGTCGCCTAAGACCATCAGAAAACACATATATAATTATTGTTTTTGTGATTAATCACTATGCTTTAATTATGTTCAATTTGTAACAAGGAAATTACATCTGCATATCAGATATTTACATTACGATTCATAACAGTAGCAAAATTACAGTTATGAAGTAGCAACGAAAATAATTTTATGGTTGGGGGTCACCACAACATGAGGAACTGTATTAAAGGGTCCCAGCATTAGGAAGGTTGAGAAACATTGCTCTAGGAGAAAGCTTCCCTCCAGTTCTTGCCCTGATGCTGGACAGTTCAGTTCTTCTCTGAATGTGTCTGGTGCTTTTCAAGCTACTGCCTTACACTGGAACTCAGAGGGAGTGAATCTAAGTTGTCCATGAACAGGCCCTTTAAGAGAAACTGCCAGCAGTCTCCATCTCCATCAGCCTCTAACCCAGCTCATTTTTATAGCCAGAAGTTATAGGGGGCACTGGAACTCTTCCTGGCACTGGAACCCTGGGCTGGGCGGCCTGGTATGGGACCCCTCACTCCTCAGAGGGATATCTGCAGCTGATATGCCTCTCAATTTTTATCCACCACATGTGGGTGTGGGACCAGCCTGTTCCTGCATCTCCACTCCTACTTCTAGTTTTGTACTTTCTACCAGTCTCAATATGGCTTCTTCTTTAATTCCCTAGTTGTAGGACTTCCATTTAGCTAGATTTCAGGCAGTTCTGAATGATGGCTGTTCTATAGTTTAGTTATGCTTTTGATGTGGTTGTGGGAGGAGGCAAGTACCATGTTTACGTGCACTGCCGTCTTGATGGGAAGTAAGCCTGACAATGTGCTTTTTATACTTTCTACCAGTCTCAATATGGCTTCTTCTTTAATTCCCTAGTTGTAGGACTTCCATTTAGCTAGATTTCAGGCAGTTCTGAATGATGGCTGTTCTATAGTTTAGTTATGCTTTTGATGTGGTTGTGGGAGGAGGCAAGTACCATGTTTACGTGCACTGCCGTCTTGATGGGAAGTAAGCCTGACAATGTGCTTTTTATTTATTTCAATATATTTTTATTGATTTCAGAGAGGAAGGGAGAGAGGGAGAGAGTGATAGAAACATCAGTGATGAGAGAGAATCACTGATCAGCTGTCTCCTGCATGCCCCACACTGGGAATCGAGCCTGCAACCCGGGCATGTGCCCTGACCAGGAATCGAACCATGATCTCCTGGTTCATAGGACGCTCAACTGCTGAGCCATATCGGCTGGGTCAATTACATTCCTAAAAATGTACTTACTAATGCAAACATGTATTTAGAGTCTGTGTAACTTCCTTTTTAAAGAAGCTGTGTCTTTTCTTAGTATACTCGTCGACGACTGAAAAAGAACATTTTGTGAAAACGAGTATACACGTTTCTGCCGGGGAAGGGGTTAAGGCCATATAGCCACCAAATGGCAGAGCCAAACCTGACCCCATGTCGTCTACATTTTCCTCATAAAAGCCAACAGGGGACTTGGAGGTCAGAAGACTCTGTAGGTCCACCCCCAGATAAACAGTCCTTTTAACACAGCCAGGTTGTTAAGTAACAGCAGCACTGAAATGGTAATCATCAGATATAGCACCTCCTCCCTGGTAAACCTAGCCATTTTCTTGACTCTCAGTATCTTCATGTTTGAGTGACAATTTGTAAAAAAAATCTGTAGTTATTTTATTACCCTTTTTGTCTTTACCTTTCAAGGTTACAATTTGTCCTGCTTTAATAGAGCAGCTGGGAAAAGCAGGAAAATTAGACCAAATGTGGGTAAACTGCCACAAGATCACTTCAGTCCTATTATGATGTATTTTTCAAAACTCTAGGACATTGAACAAAATGCACTAAAAGAAAAAATCTTTTTTCTTTAATTCATTTGGAAAATTCTTTTTAAAATCGGAGTAATTGCTGCAGCTAATCTATAATTTAGCCAAATGTTGGGTACTTTATTATATTGGTATGCTAGGAGTTAGCTCACTAAATTTCCTCAAAGAAATGGGAGCAACAAAGGGGCAAGTAATTGGTGTTCTGAGCTGATGTTCTGTTTCCCAATTCATGAATTAGACCTCAAGTACATTTTTTAATCTTTCCAGATGTTATTAAGAAATAATTCTCCAAACTAGCCCTAAATGAATCCTGCCTTTTCACAGCTTTTTCACTTTCAGTTGAGCATTTCTTCTTCTTTTCTAAAAGTAAAATTAGGAGGATGCCACTGGGTGGGAGTGGGGGAAGCCCCTCGCCCACCTAGTTCTGCTTGCTGCAGCACATGGTGGAGGTGGGTAATGAGGGGAAATATTTCATATATTCTGTGTCTTATTGTGAAGTTTTACAGATGATTGATTTGTTTATTATAAACATTCATTCAATATTACTTATTGAACACACCATTAAAACTGGGCATTGTGTAGGTAGTGGATTTCACAAATGAATAACTCAGTCATGGTCCCTTTCTCCAGAGCATTTATGATCTTATGTATGTGGGGCAGGGGTGAGGCAATTATATAGGCTAAGCATGGGAGGGAGGTAGAGTGGGTGGGTTCAGATGTTAATTTGCTCTGTAACATACTTTTATCCGCTGGTAAAGAGCAAAGGCAGAAGAGAAGTGTTTGGCTTGTTTACAGAATTATATATCTTCATGCTGTTTATTGTTGTTTGACCTAAAAACTAATGGCAATTGACTTTTCCAAGAGCAGGAATATCAGGGACTAGAGTGACCAGAGAAGTAAAGCAGCTCTTTTGGATTTTTCCTCAGAAGAGCCCAGAGGAGGTTCTATAGAATTTTGAGGCAGAAGCTGTTTAGGACAGGGGTGCTGATAAGTTTGAAGAGTGCAATATTTCACAGTACTCCCTGAAACATGTGAACTAATGAAGGGATAGTTGCCTTTGTTGAAGGTAGAAAAATGTGGTGCTGGGGGAGCTTTGATGTGATGAGGTTTACCTATCTCAGAGAAGGCTTCTGAGAAGAAGTGATGTCCAAGCCAAGACTTGAAGGCATTGGGACAGAACCGGTGCTATAGACAGCAGAAAGGACATTTGCAAAGACCTGGAGACCAGAGAAAACTTGGTGTATTACATTAGAGGTAGTGATGGAAGAGTGAAAACAAGGCAGAAGGGAGAGATGAGGTTGGAAAGAGTTAAACCATGGAAAAATTTGAAATTCTTTTTGGAGCTACCAATTCCATCTTGATGGCTGTGGGAAGTTACTGAAACATGTAAGCTGAAAAGTGGTAGGATCAGGTTTATATTTCAGAAAGACCACTAGCTGTAGTAGGATTAAAGGGTAAGTGGGGGGCAAACTGGAAGCAGAGAGATCAGTTGGGGGACCTGAAGTAGGAGGTGGTGATTAAGAGGAAGAGAGGCAAAAGAATGACGGAACCATTTTGGAGGTGGAACCAGTAAGACTTCATGATTAATCGGATGCAGAGAATGAGGGAAGAGAAGGAATCAAAGAAGAACAGTTCAACTGTCTTCATACCTGGATTATATCCCAACTTTGGTCTTGGACTTCGAAGCCTCTTTGCAACCACAGTTCTTAATACCATAACCTTAAATCTTGACATCAACCTCAGACTCCGTGGTAACTGTTCATGCCCTAGCCTGTAAGTTAGGAGAGAGGCCTCAGGGAAAAACAACCCTGTCAGCACTTTGACCTTGGGCTTTTAGTCCTTCAAGCTGTGAGAAAATAAATTTCTGTTGTTTAAGCCACCCAGTTTGTGGTAGAAAACTAATACACCAATGTGATATATTTCGA
>NW_006300372.1:3650178-3659697 GCF_000327345.1 Myotis davidii | reverse complement strand
ACTTTCTGCCTCCTTCACTGGTCCTATAATGTAGCATTATGCTTATAATTATGGAAGATGGGGTTTGTTTTGGAGGCCTCTGGATTTTTCTGCCTGGTGAAAGGCAGCCATCTATTTGCATATGGTGAAATGAATCAACCTTGGTGGGTATTGACAAGTAACAAAAACTACTGCTGGGCTCTTTAATTTACGCGTTAATATTGTACACACGTGGCCTTAGGAGTGGAGCCCGTCACTTAACCTTCCCACGTGGCAAACAGCGTTGGCACTCCTCTCCATGGCTGTCATGAAGAGCCCCGCCGGGGCTGGTGTTCTAGGATGTGTTTTTCCGTTTTGTAACGCACTTTAAGGCAGGAAGCTGTAAGCACTTCATACTCCACCGGTAGCTTTACTTTGCTTTTACTGACTCTCCACCCTGTTAACATGTCTGGGGGAAGTAGCAGCTGCTTAGGTGGAGAATAATGGAGTCTGAAAAAATGGAGCCTGGTCTGTTGTACCAGATTGGTGGTGCTCTTTGGTGAACAAGATCCCAGCAGGTACTTGTTTTAGTGGTCACACTGTGTTAATGACCTCCTTCAGCCAATGTCATATTATGGTGTAAGTGGTTGTTATTTTCCGAGTTGGAAACACTGTGTAGATTTCCCCCCAACTCAAACTGATGGCAAAAAAACCTATATACTTCCCAAGGGCTAAATTTCATATAAACAGATTATTTTTCTCTGTGTGGTTTTTTATTTTTAGTTTTCCTTCTCTCCCATTTTACCATTTAATGCTTTCAGAGAGAATGACTAGTATTCTACATTTTTATATTCTAAACAGCACTCCTACGTAATTCTTTGAATTCTTTGTTGGTCTTTTTTTTTTTGAAGTTTTGGTTTTAAAAATAATCTAGAACTAATTTGCCTAATGAATATGCAATTATTGCAAGAGTCTTAACGCTTTTGAAAACCTTCAGTCAGCATCTTTCTGGGACATGGTGATGAATGTGGTAGCATCAGGCACTTGGAAGCTGTTTCTAATTTGGCATGAGCAGGTATAATATTTGCACCTTTTAAAACTAGGTATAATTCAATCATTTACTTTGAATTTATGGTTAGCTAGTGTAGTTGCTTTCTATCTAGTCTAGCTTCCTCTACTGGTGGAGTGGGTGCACCATTGCTACTGGGGGCCTTCTGCAGTTACAATAGAAATTACACAGTGAGTGGCCAGATTATTATGACCACTTGACATTTGTAGGTAAATTAGCCGTACACTGCATCATATGGGCTATGGAAGCTGAAGGCCTGTTTGAATCCCTTTGTTGTCTGCGGTTACCAAGATAAAACATTTCCAGTTTGCACAGGAACACAAGGATTGGACAGTCGAGCATTGGAAAAAAGTCATGTGGTCCGATGAATCACGTTTTCAGTTGCATCATGCAGATAGGGTGAGAATTTGGCAGAAACAGCATGAAAGCATGTACCCCACATGCATGAGTACAACCCTTCAAACTGATGGGGGCAGTGTATGGTTTGGGGCATGTTTTCCTGACATCATTTTGGCCCTTTAATTCATGTGGAACAATGTCTAAATAGCACAACACACCTAAGTATCGTTGCTGATCAGGTTAATCCTATCATGTTGATGGCATATCCCAATGGAGGTGGCTTCTTCCAACAAGACAATGCTCCATGCCACGGTGCTTGTATTGTGCAGGAGTGATTTCAAAAACATGAGGGAGACTTTACCTTGCTTAGGTGACCCCCACAATCACCAGATCTCAATCCACTTGAGCATTTGTGGGACAAAGTTAAAAGAGCCATCAGGCAGCTGGTTCCACAACCATCAGATCTCACAGAACTGGACAGTGCTATTCATCAGGCATGGTGTCAGATACCTCGCATCACCTTTCAACATCTCGTGGAGTGAATGCCAAGAAGAATCGCCGCAGTTTTGAAGGCAAAAGGTGGCCCAACGAAGTACTGATGCGGTGGTCATAATAATCTTGCCGGTCATAGTAATCTGGCCACTCAGTGTATATATATAGTCATTTAGGTAAATGTAACTCTGTAGCCCATCAACTAAAGTTAATTAAATGTAGGCTATTCCCAAATATCAATCATGAAAAAAATATAAAAATGCCTATCAGGCACACAAACTTTGTTTTCAAGTACAGTACTTATCTTCAAATATCTATGATGCCCCCCAAATGTATACACATACTTTGAATAATTGCAAAGGTAATGTTTATTAAAATACATTTCATTTTTATTTAATTGCCTAATAATAGACAAACATGTAAATTGACCTCTGTACGGTCACCAGCCAATCAGGAGAGTATGCAAATTAACCCAACAAAGATGGCGGTTAATTTGCATACGTAGGTGCAAAGCGGCGGAGCAAAGACTGAAGGCTCCAGCCAGAGCAGGGAAGGCCTGGGTCCTGGGTGCCAGAGGAAAACTGGTGCCGACAGCCAGGGGAAGGGAAGGCTTATTGCACGAATCTCTTCGTGCAATGGGCCTCTAAAATATATATATATATCCCACATTCAAAGGCTGTTAAATCGTGTTGTTGACCCATATTTTCAGAAAAAAATCACTTCTGTTGTGGTAAACAACCCTCTTTCCTATTTATAATGGTCTGGCCCTCTAGCAACTTCAGTGTGAAATTATAGCTAATTTGCCTACAAATGTCAGGTGGTCATAATAATCTGGCCACTCAGTGTATATGACAATGATAACAGAATATGCAGGAGAAAAGGGGGCAGAGTTAGGTTCTATCATTCCTCAGGTCAGCACTTACTACTAATAGCTGCCATTTGTAATGTACTTACCTCATACACTTTACATGTCTTAAACTTCACTTAACTATAATCCAGAGAGCAAGGGAATATTATCATTCTTTTATAAGTAAGGAAAATGAGACTTAGAGAAGTTAAAATTTCTCAAAATCACACTGGCCGTAAGTGGCAGAACCTATGTTCTTAAACATTTATCACCAAGCACACTTTCTGTGCTATGCACTTTGACAAGTCTAGAAGTGAACTTCACCTGGATCCTACCTTCAGAGTGTTTAACATCTGCTAGAAGAGAGAAGACAAATACCCATGAATATTTTTAACCAATAGCCAAAAAAATTCAGAAAAGAGTCAAGTTAGAGGGCCATGTAATGGAAGTAGAAGCAAAGGAAAGAGAGGAAAGTTTGATCTCAGTAGAGATAAAATCTCACGGAGAGACTGGTGTTCAGAGGTTTTTGCTCACAGCTCCTTGTCTCCTGCCTACTGTGCATGCACATTGTGCTTTTGAAAGTGACCCCTGATTTTGACCTGGAAAACTAGCTTCCTCCTGTGTACTTTCCCCAGTAACTGCGAGAATAAGCCAGTCGGACTTTCTCCATTGCTGAAGCAGGCAAAAGCATCCCAGCCCAGCTGTGGGCTTCATTAGCCTCTGCTGTCAAATCGCTGTGGTCATGAGGGTGTGAAAGGCACAGGGCCTTCCCAGCCCCAGCTGGGACACAGGCTGTCACAGTCACCCACAAAAGCACACAGGGCTTGTTGGCCGGTGGTGGAACATGACATATCATGTATGGTTGCCTTTCTGTGGGATTGCTGTGTTTTGCCTTGCCAAATGGAGCAAAGTGACTTCTCCCATACTCAGTCTGTTAACATTTTTTTCCTTTTGGCTCCAGGTGAATATCAGTGCTTTTTTGGTTGCAGAAACATTCCAACTAACTTAATCAAATAGAGGAGAGTTTATTATAAGAATCTCAGGTATTGAAGGCCAGGAGAGGAGTGGTGAGGGCTAGGTGAAGGTGGGTAAAAGTGGGGGCGGGGGGGATAATGAGGACATCTGTAATAGTGTCAACAATTTTAAAAAAAGAATTTTAGGGACTAGACCGCCGTGGGCAAACTACGGCCCACGTGCCGGATTCGGCCCGTTTGAAATGAATAAAACTAAAAAAAAAAAAAGACCGTACCCTTTTATGTAATGATGTTTATTTTGAATTTATATTAGTTCACACAAACACTCCATCCATGCTTTTGTTCCAGCCCTCCAGTCCAGTTTAAGAACCCATTGTGGCCCTCGAGTCAAAAAGTTTGCCCACCCCTGGTCTAGACCCAGGGGCCAGAATAGTCATCAGGAGCCAAGGCAGTTACCCTGTTGGTAATGGATAATTCTCTCTCTCTTGGGTTACGTAGACTTGTGTTTCTGGCTGTTTCTTTTATATCTCTTTATTTCTCTTTCCCAATCAGTTATCTGTTCTCATAAGTTCACGCCAGAATAAGGCATTCATAGCGCCCAAGTGTCCATCTTCCCAATTTGAGTTAAAAGAAACTCAAACTGTGCCCCAATTCCGTTGTTTACAGTGGTTCTCAACCTGTGGGTCGCAACCCCTTTGGCGGTCGAACGACCCTTTCACAGGGATTGCCTAAGACTATCCTGCATATCAGATATTTACATTACGATTAATAACAGTAGCAACATTACAGTTATGAAGTAGCAATGAAAGTAATTTTATGGTTGGGTCACAACATGAGGAGCTGTATTTAAAGGGCCAGAAGGTTGAGAAAAGCCTAAATATTCAAGGCTGGGTCCAATCACCTGCTGTGAGGGAAGTCATGTAATAGGGACTTGACTTCAGGCTCTGATCCTGTCTTAGCCTTATGGGGTGGGGTGCATTTTGCAGAAAAGGGAGAAGTAAAGGGACAGGCAGTCTTGTAGGTAATTGCGCATTTATACATAAGTAATCTAACATAATTTTAGGTTTTCTTGGGGATCAGTGCAGCATGCTACCTATCCATAGAGGGCAAATTGGAGGTTCAGTACTTCTATCTTTTTGGAACAAATGAGATTCACATGGACTATCTAATAAAGGCTAGAATTGGTGCAGTTATCCATATAATTCAGGCAAAAAAATCTGCTGACAGAAAAGAAGGTAGGGTTGTTTTGAATTAATTAGGCCAGTTAGTGATACTCAAATACACAAGATAATTGCTTTTGCACCCTCATCAAAGTATGAATGAAATTTGGGTGGTTCTCACTGGCATTGGGAGCCTAAAACTACCTCTCTGTCACATGCCTCTTCTGCAGGGGGTTCTCTTCCATGTCCCAGGGCAAAAGTGATCTTTTCCTCCTTTACATTTCCAAATAAGTGCTTTGCAATTCTAGTTTGTTTTACTTCCTTATACTTGTTTGTGTGTTTTTATCTCCTGATAGACCTTTGCTTGGTGAGGACAGTATCTGTCTTATTTTATAGTCCTTAGATTATAGTGTCTTGTGCATGGTAGATTTCTAAATCATATATGCTAATTATGTGGGTCACTTAAGTGATCCATAGTAAATCAGACGAACTAATAATTCGTTCAGAACTCTCTGAGTCAGAGATTCTTCAACATTCCAATTAATTAAACAGAGTACCGGCAAGGTGTCTGGCAAGGTGTCTAGCACTGTGCTTAGTGCTACTAGTTAAGTGGCTTTATAGTTTATTAGCTGCTAAGACCTTAGGAAAGTTAACTGGAGTGTCAGTGTTCCCAGCTGCAAACTGGGAGTGTGGCAGAAGAGGAGTAATGACGCTTTCCTGGTGGAATGATTGTAAGGGTTAGAAGATACACATGGAAGGCACCAAGAAAGAGTAATCTTTGTTTTTTTGGTTTAATTATAGTTATTATTATATTAAGGTTGGTATGAATTTTCATGTGCAAATTTGAAGTGCAAGAAAAGTCACATTTCCTTATTTCTCTGATTTACATAACCTTTTCTGATCCTCATCCCCAGTTTCCCTAGGAGAGAATTCAATTTCATTTGCACCCTAGAGGCCTTTAACCCCCACTCAAGGGCGTGAACAGTCTCAGTAGTTTAGCAGCCCTCTTCATTTGGAAAGACTCTCTGGACCTCAGTCTGCTGGGTCCACTTTATCGAAATTTCCCCTTACTGATTCTGGATTTTGAGTCATAGGAAAGTGTTTCTTATGTCCAAGTTTAGAGAAATGCGTTGATGTTTTCTTTTATTTCTTGTATAGTATTATTCCCATACTTAAATGTCGGACCCATTGCAAATTAATTTTGGTGTATGGAGTGAGGAATGGATCTAATTTTATGTTTTCCATATGACTCACCAGTTATTCCAAAATCACTTATTAAGACATCCATCCTTTCCCAGCTCATTTGAGATGCTGACTCTGAATTAATGAAAAATTTCAATTATATAAATTAAATCATTAAATGCTAAATTTCCATATGTGATTAGGTTTATCTCTGGCTTATTTGTTCCATTTATCTTTCTGTCTATTCTTTATTTAATCTTTATTGTTGAAAGTATTACAACTGTCTCCTTTTCCCCCCCATTAACCCCTTCTAGTCTGCCCCTTCCCCCTGCCCCATCTTTATGTTTATTCTTGCACCAATAAAGCATTTAAAAATTTTTTGGGTTTAAAATGTTTTTATATCAAACTTATTTCTCTTATTTTTCATAGTTTTCCCAAGTGAGCTTAATAATCAACTTTATCTTTAGGAAAATAAAAACCTGATGGCATTTAACTTGAGCTCATTAAGTATAAAAATTAACTTTGGGAGGATTGAAAGCTTTATGATGTTGATTCTTCCTAGCCAAGAATATGAAAATATTTTTATTTGTTTAAGCCAACTTTAGTGCCCTTCAGTTACTTTATAGTTTTACTCATGTGGATTTTGATGCAGTATTACTACTCTGATAACAATATTATTACTATTTTTACAAATGGGCTTTTTCTTTCTGTGTGTCTTCTAATAGAAGTTTTGATTGTATGTCCATCAGTTTACTTTTAACCTTTCCTAATCTCTTTGATTTGGGTATGTGTCTTGGATCTGTTGAATTTTGCTTTGTTAACCAATCGGAAAGTATTATTGGTGTGTTCAACCCATTTACATTTATTGATGTGTTGAGAGGTTTGACCTCAGTTGTATCAATTGTATTTATGTGATGTGATGGGATGTGTATGTACATAAATAGTATTTCACTATCAGCTTATTCTATTTGTTTGCTTTATCTCCTTCTACCTTTTTTAGATATCTGTTTTTGTCATTTAGGAAGGTCTGGAATCTTGATCTAATGGCTATGCTTAGATGAACACCTTTATGTAATACTCTTAAGGTCTTTTGTTTTGAGTATAGTCTAATGCTTCCTTACCAGGAGCAATATTGAAATTAGCCAGCAATCTTTTCTTTCCCTTTCCCCACTTCTCCCGTAGCATATAATTTAATGCTGAAGTAATGCCATTTTCCTCAATGAATACTTACAAGGCAATCTTGGAGCTTAATCTCCTTTCTTGATGTTATTTCCATTTTTCCACTATTCCTGAAAAGAAGGAAAAGGAAATGGCAGCATCTTTTCTCATACCTCTTCCTACGTCTTTCTCTGACATCCTGGAGAAATATGTAGGTTGGGGAATGAGACCAGATTTTGACAGGTGAAGGGGAACCTTGGAAGGTATTTTTTATACTTTTTGGAGTGCTTTGTAAATGGAGAGATAATTACCACTATGGAGAGCAGCAACCCACTGTCTTTTGTCACCCTGGGGGGAAACTGATGGGGAGGCAGTTTTTAGGTTATTTATGAGTCTGGACACTGTGAGTCTAGGATCCACCTGCCAGCAAACATCCTGTGCTCAAGTTTCACAGGAAGCTGCAGTGCCATCTGCACTCAAGGGACACTGCAGATGTGTAATGGGCATATCATTGGGAACTAGACTGGATGTGAAGAGCCCTTCACCAAATATTCTGAACTGCCCAAGTCATTGAGCATGAGAAAGGGAAGGAGCTTCCTTCAGCTTGACTGATACTGAATTTCCCATTACCAACATAGCCATCTGATAAAGAGATGTATAAATTTAACTTTTTAAAATATTCAGTGTTATGGAGTAAAATTCTGACCTCATCTCATGGTGCAAACTCCTAACACATATATGAAATAATGGAATGAAAACTTAAGATACCAAAACAGCAAGCTGATTCAGGATAGAAGATACTGGGGAGCCTGGAGTTTTCACTAAGTGCTGGAGTGTGGCCATGAGAGCTACAACCATGGGTGGGGAGAGATGTGTTGGGGATATTGCTAATTCAAATACATGCCTCTTTCTGGTAGGTCTGGTAGACTTGAGAATCTCTGTATATTGTCTTCCTGTCTCAAATGTTGCTCTCTCATCTAAAGATTTTCTTCTGACCTTGTATGAGTTTTTCGGCCTCATTCATCCCTCACAGAGCCAGAATATGGTTGGTTGGTGTCTAGAATGAGAGAAAGGATCCCTGTGAAGGACATGTTTTCCTGGGGTTCAAAGCTGTGCTGTATGTATTAGAATTCAAATAAAATTGGATGCCAGTATAAAATTTTTTATGACCCAAAGCTAGAAGAAAACCCCTGTATATCTGCGGAAAGATGGAGATTCCTTTAAAGTTAGGGACATGATGGCTATAGGTTTATTTTCTGCCAGCTCCTTTCCTTGTTTTTCTTGGATCTTTTATTACTCAGAGCCCTTCTGTCTTGAGATGAAGTAAAAGCTATACCGGTAATTTTTACTTTCTAATTTTTGTTGCGTTTAATGAATGAAATCAAGACTGACTTTCATAGCAGCTCCCCTCCTTTTCTCCTTCCACATTTTTTATTACATGGGGAAGAAATGAGAGAAAGAAGTAGCTATAAAAGGTAGAAATAAGCTCTCATCATTTGAAGTGGTTGTTTTTTTCCACACAGGTTCTGTAGGGGAATTCTGAGCATTAGTTCCAAAAATGCCATTCCTGTGCCAAAGCTGCTTTTAGATTTGGCTTTTGGGACCCTTTTTGTGAACTCTAGAACTAATAATGAAAAATGTTGATTCTCAAAATAGAGGAAGGGTGATGTGATGCCCTGAAATCATAGGCTAGATCAGTGGTTCTCAACTTTCTGGCCCTTTAAATACAATTCCTCATGTTGTGACCCAACCATAAAATTATTTTCGTTGCTACTTCATAACTGTAATGTTGTTACTGTTATGATTTGTAATGTAAATATCTGATATGCAGGATGGTCTTAGGTGACCCCTGTGAAAGGGTCGTTCTACCACCAAAGGGGTCACGACCCACAAGTTGAGAACCGCTGGGCTAGATCTATCCAAAAGTTTCTAAAGTGTGAGAATTCACAATTTTTTCTCCCCCTGGCTGCTAAAGATTATACTGATTTTACCTTTTCGTTACTTAATCATTCGCTATCATTCTAGATTGGCTTTTTTCATTGTGGCAATGTAAAACTGGAGGAAATAGGGACAAGAAAGGTGAGATGGGCCTTTTTTTGGGCTGGGTGACAAATATTTTGAGGAGTTTGACAAGTGAGCCATGGAAGAAGTTGTCTATGAAGGAAGTGGAGGGGAGAGAAAAATGAAAATTTTAAATAAATTATTCCTGAGGCCAATATTCCCCACTCATGGTATTTGAGAATACTAGTAAAGAAATTGAGTTATTTTAAAATTATTACTTGCTTATGGACTACAGTTCTTTGATTGCAATAACATTCTTTTTTTTTGGTATATAATATA
>NW_006300372.1:3645018-3648561 GCF_000327345.1 Myotis davidii | reverse complement strand
TATGCCGCCATCTTGGTTTCTCCTGCAATAACATTCTAAGACTAGTCCTCATGGGTGGTGCCATCAACACTTGAGATTCTTATTAGAACTTTATTTCTGGTCTCTTATAGAACATTTCTGTAGGTCAAGTATGGAGAATAGGTTACATTTCACATATCAACTCTGATTGAGTAGTGTAACTTCTGAAGCTCTCTGTTGAGGATTATGAAACCCCATGTAGGTCATAGTGGGAAACAACACCCTGATTGATCCTGATCTCTGCATGGATATGAGATGCTGGTGGATGTTCATATGCCACAGTCTTTTCCACAGACATTGGAAAACATTCTTCAACACTTTTCTTGTGATCTAAAGGTAATGTGAGAGAGAAGACCTGCAGAACTCTGCTGTTTACAGCTGCTTTTTATTGTAAAAACTAAGTGGCAGAGTAATATCACTTTTTAATGGAGTAGAAGGGCATGAGTAAAGGAACAGGAAACGTTTTCTTCCCCTCAACTTTGTTGAGATACAGTTGACATTTTACACTGTGCAAGTTTAAGGTGTATTATGTGTTGATTCAGTACACTTATATATTGAAAAATTATTACTATTATAGTGTTAGCTAACACCTGCATCACATCACATAATTATCATTTCTTTTGTGGTGAGAACATTTAACATCTATTCTCTTAGCAACTTTCAAGTTTATAATACAATATTATTATTATTATTCCTCATACTAGTAGAGGATATTTTTTCCATTGGTTTTTTTTTTTTTTTTAGAGAGAGTGGAAGCAGGGGAGAGACAGAGAGAGAGAGAGAGACTTCGATGTGAGAGAGACACATCTTACTGGTTGCCTCCAGCATTCACCCAAGGCTGGTGAATGCAACAGACGTACCTGCCCTTGACTGGGAATCAGTCCTTGGGCTGATGATCTAGCCACTGAGCCAAACCAGCCAGGGCGATAATACAGTATTATTAACTGTTATCACTATGCTGTCCATTGGATCCCCAGAACTTATTCACCCTTTAACTGGAAGTATGTACTCTGATATCTGCCTATTTTCACCCTCCCACTCCCTACACAGTCTCTGATAATCACCATTCTACTCTCTATTGTTATGAGTTCAGCTTTTTTCCATGTATAATTGAGACCATACAGTATTTGTCCTTTTCTGTCTCACTTGTTTTATTAACACAGCATTTTTTTTAAATGTAAAGAATTAAACTTTGACTGGGTTCTGTGAAATGGAAGAATTGACCTTGATTTCACTGCTCTGTTGGACCTAAAAGTTCCATTGGAGCTCTGAGCACAGCGTAGACTAACTGGGTTCAAAAAGTCAAGCATTTTGTTGTTTGAATTATTCATAATAACTAGGTCCACTGCCTGGAATCCTCACAGCAACAGTTCTTAACCATTTTACCTTAAATCACCCCACATTTTATTAAAGTATTTTCCTCTTTATAAAGACAATTTTTCTAAGAAGAAGATTTCTGTAGTTATAGAAAATTTGTTAGTAATAGCATCCATTTCTGGGCTAAATGTTTTGCATATATTAGTTTTTTGAATACCTATAAAAATCTTGTGAGATCAATATCCTTATCCCCATTTTATACTGAAACATGAATTTGTGCATGGGTGGGGTCCCTCGGCCTGGCCGGTGATTGAGGCCTATCTGCGGGGCTGGCTGGCCGGGGGTGGGAAGGATCCTAGGAGGTTGGCCGGTCTGCCCACCAATCGGAGTCTATTGGGAGGCTGGCCAGCCGGTTAGGGGGCTGCCTGGCCAGGGGGAGGGATCATGGGAAGTTGGCAGGCTAGTGTGGAGGGACTGCAAGAGGTTGGCCTACTGCTCCCCCTGCCCCCCCTCCCCCTGCAAAATTGGGACCTGGGGGGAGGGGCTGTGGGATGTTGGCCAGCCTGGGGTGGAGGGGCCGTGGGAAGTTGGCTGTGGGAGCACACTGAACTCCTGCATTGAGCGTCTGCCCCCTGGTGGTCAGTGCGCATCATAGTGACTGTTTGACTGGTTGTTCCGGTTGTTCTAGTCGTTAGGCTTTTATATTTATAGAAGATAATTGAAGCTTAGAGAAGTTACATAACCAGTGGACACCATTCACTATATAAAGATCTCACTTTATATTTTTATATAAACTTGAGCTCTTAATCATATACAGTACTGCTAATTTGTTTGCTTATTCATTATTTACAGTACATTTTAAGGACTTGAGAAAAATGTATTTGTTTTCTAGACCCAGCCCATGAGACCAGAGCACACTGTGCATGGGTTACAAAGATCCTGGACCTGACTCCAGCTCCCTGGAGTTTGTGGAGCTGAATCTGACTGACAGAGTCTAAGAATCAAGAGATAGGGGTCAAGATGACTCTGCTCAGGAAGTCAGTAGTGAAGAGGTCTTGAAGAGAACAAAGAAAAAAACTCTTGGTTTCTGTAGTTTGTTTTTTAATTCAACCAGTATTTTCTGAGTATCTGCAATGTACCATAGAGTGTTCTAGAAATCAGGGCTAGAATCCAGCAAGCACAGAATCAATCCTTATCTTCAGGGGACTTACCAGTATAAGCAGCTAGAGACTGAATGTTTATGTCCTCCCCAAAGTCACATTTTGAAACCTAATCCCAATACAATGGTATTATGGGAGGTGATTAGGTTATAAGGATGGACCCTCATGAATGATATTTGTGCCTCTATGAATGAGGCCCAGAGAGATCTCTCACCTCTTCTGCCATGTGAAGAAAGCAAGAAGATGGTTGTATATGAACCACAAAGCCAGCTCTCATGAGAAGCCATATCTGCCAGAACCTCAATTTTGGACTTCCCAGCCTCAGAACTGTGTGAAGTATATACTGGTTGTTTAAACTGCTCAGTCTGTTGTTATAGCTGCCTAAGCTAACTGTGACACAGGCTAATGAGCAATTAATCAGTTAACCTCTCAAATAAATGTAAAATGAAACAGTGGTAAGTGCTGTGAAGACAATGTTTATGGTTGGTGGTCAGTCCAAGAGAGAGGTTTGACACAATTAGGAGTCAAGGAAAGCTTCTCTGAGGAAGGGGTGGTTTAACTGAGACCCAAAGCATGAGTTAATTTGGTGAAGAATAGAGGGAAAATAATTCAAAGAGAGGGAGTGGAAGGGAAGGAGGAGAGAGAGAAAGAGAAACATCAATATGAGAGAGACGTTGATTGGTTGCCTCCTGCACACGCCCCTATCAGGGCTGGGGAATCTGAAACACTTGACTAGGAATCGAACCCAAGACCCTTTGGTCCACTGAGCAACCAGCCACAGCAAGTCTTTAAACTTAGACTTAGGTTTCTTCTATTTGAAGATGAAATTATCGAAACTGGTAAACCAGCTGTGAGGATTTGGGAAAGCTAGTTACTGTCTCTGAGTCACTTTCCTTATCTATGATGTGGATAATAGTCATACTTGCTGCATTGAAATATGTTTGTGAAGATTTTACTTAGAGTACCTTATATGCTTAGTATCATGCTTACCAAATAGTTGCTAAAAATGTTGCTATAGAGATGAATAATAATAATCCTTTTTCATATA
>NW_006300372.1:3638901-3639638 GCF_000327345.1 Myotis davidii | reverse complement strand
TAAGAGTTCAGGGTGAAGAAAAGCCAAGCCAATTGAAGGGAAATGGCCAGGGAGGAAGGAGAAGCACCAAGAACACCAAGAGAGTGTGATGTCCTGAAAGTGAAGTGAAAAAAATGTTTAGAGGGGAAGGGATTGATCAAGCGTGTCAACTGCTGTGGATAGGCCATGTAAAATGAAGATTTAAAATTGACCGTTGTAATAAAAGTTCTCTAAAATTGACAGTGCTGATGGTTGCACATATCTGTGATTATACTAAAAGCCATTAAATTGTGCACTACACTTCGAATGGGTGAATTCTATAGCATTTGAATTCTGTCTCTTTTTTTAATCTTCACCTGAGGATATTTTTTCCCATTGATTTCTAGAGGGAGTAGAAGGGACGGAAGAGTGGGGAGGGGAGAGAAAGAGAAACGTTGACAGGAGAGAGACACATCGATTGGTTGCCTCCTGCACACGCCCCTATCAGGGCTGGGGAATCTGAAACACTTGACTAGGAATCGAACCCAAGACCCTTTGGTCCACTGAGCAACCAGCCACAGCAAGTCTTTAAACTTAGACTTAGGTGCCAAAACTGGTTTCGCTCAGTGGATAGAGCGTCGGCCTGCGGACTGAAAGGTCTGGTTCGATTCCGGTCAAGGGCACCTTGGTTGCCGGCACTTCCCCAGTAGGGGATGTGCAGGAGGCAGCTGATCGATGTTTCTCTCTCATCGATGTTTCTAACTATCTCTCTCCCTTCC
>NW_006300372.1:3637431-3638805 GCF_000327345.1 Myotis davidii | reverse complement strand
TAATAATCCTTTTTCATATATGGGTCAGAGAGGATTGACTCTTATTATATACTCGAGGCCTGGTACACAAAAATTTGTGCATTCGGGGGGAGAGGGGGAGGAAGTCCCTCAGCCCGCCTGTGCCCTCTCGCAGTCTGGGACCCCTTGGGGGATGACCACCTGCTGGATTGGGCCTGCTCCCCAGGGGATTGGGCCTAAAATGGCAATCAGACATCCCTCTGGCAGCTCGGCAGCCCCCGGGGCATGTCCACTTGCCAGCAGGGAGAAGACCTAAGCTGCAGTCAGACATCCTTAGAGCTCTTGAGGAGGCATGAGAGGGTGGGGGTCCCTCTTGGGTGCCAGGCCAGCCTGAATGAGGGGCTGAGGACTGTTTTCAGGTGGGCAAAGCCTGCAACCGAAGCTCCCAGTCTCTCTTTTTTTTCTTTCTTTTTTATTCTGGAATTTATTTACCTTTTGTAATTGAAACTTTGTTGCGGCTCCAGCTCCGAGGCCGGCTGGCTGAAAGCAGGTATCTGGGGTTTGTTTAGCTCCAGTAATTGCAACATTGTTGCTTAGACTGGAGCTCAGAACCCGGCTGTGGCAGCCGGGGAACCTTGACTTCCTCCATCACTGGAGCAAGCAAGCCTTATGTTCGCTTCAGCTGCCTGGCTGCCGGCCGCCATCTTGGTTGGCAGTTAATTTGCATATCACCCTGATTAGCCAATGGGAAGCATAGCAGAGGCATGGTTAATTACCATGTTTGTCTATTATTAGATAGGATGGCACCGTGTCTACAAGTATTACATTAGCCAACTGTTTAGAAATAAATAAATAAATAACTATATTTTCTTTTTTTCTACCGTGATTTACTTTGATTTTTGGGGTTTTGTAAGGACATGTAACAAACCCTAGACATTTCTGGATAACATTTAAAAAACTTTTAAATGTTTCATTTCAATGTAATCAATTAGATTGGTTGTGCAGATGAATCAATTTGGTTATTATATTATCAGAAAACACCAGCTGGGTGGTTACTAGAACAGAAATCATTCCTTTGACTGTAATCTCCCTATATTTTGTTGAAGGATTTAACACACATGATAACCATTGTGTGGGGATCATTCTGGCAGTATTTATTCATTTACTCTGTTGCCGAAGAACACTGAATTAATTTTGTTAATTCTTTTTTTTTAAAATATATTTTATTGACTTTTCACAGAGAGGAAGGGAGAGAGATAGAGAGTTAGAAACATCGATGAGAGAGAAACATCGACCAGCTGCCTCCTGCACATCTCCCGCTGGGGATGTGCCTGCAACGCAGGTACATGCCCTTGACCGGAATCGAACCTGGGACCTTCCAGTCCGCAGGCCGACGCTCTATCCACTGAGCCAAAC
>NW_006300372.1:3619316-3635913 GCF_000327345.1 Myotis davidii | reverse complement strand
CGCCTCCTCTGAGTCTCCGAATGCGTTACTCTTTCCTCCTAGTTGTAGGACTTCCACTCAGCCAGCGTTCCTGTGGGTCTGGGTGATGTCCATTCCGTCTTTTAGTTTCACTTTTGAAGTGGTTGTTCGAGGCAGCAAACTCCGGCGTTAACCTATGCCGCCATCTTGGTTCTCTCCTTGAGTATCATTTTTGAGCCAGAGAGGTAAGGACTCTCACTTCAAGGTACTGTCCTCCTTCTCTCGGGTTTCAGCACTTTTTTGTTAATTCTTGAATGTATGGATCAATAGCCTGGTTCTTCTTTTCCTGAAATCCTGGTCATACTTTTGGACCATGGTGAACACTTCACAAGGTATGTGACACTTCCAAAATGAATTGGATGATTCAAAGCCCAAAGTTGCTTTTGAGCATCAAGCCTGAAATACTTTTTACCCCTTGTTCCCTACAATGCTTTTTGTCTCTATCTGAATTCTCTGGGTGATTTCTAAAATTATATCTTCCCTTGAATGTTCCAAAACATCATACCCACTGGCTGGTGTTATATGCATACCCACTTATGCATATAAGTGGTATTAGAAGCTAATATTTGAGTGCCAGGCATGGTGCTGCGGGTTCTAGGGGTTTATATGATAGTTGTTATCTTCATGTAACATATGAAGATCTAGGATCCGAGAGTGAAATAACTTTCTGGTCACTATTTAGTAGATTGCACAGGGAGTTTGAACCTAAGCTTGCCTTACTCCAAAGCCACCTTACTGGAGAAGCAGTGTAACATGTGAGAAGCAGTTATTACTTGGTCAACAAGGGCTACAGTGCCAAGTTCCAGTATCCACTTGATGGCTCTCCCACTTACTGCTGCTATCCTAGGCAAGTGACTTAATTGCCTTGTGACTCAGTTTCCTCACGCTTATAACGGAAATAATGTTAGTACCTATGCCAAAGGGTTATTGTGAAGATTAAATGAGCAAATGTATACATGAAGCACCCAGAATAATGCCTGGCACAAGGAAGTGCTAGATGTGTTTGTTAAGTAAAACATATGATGTGCTTCTTGCAGCTGGATAAATCTGTCTGCATTGCAGTATTGCCACTCTGAAATCAATGTCATTGTTTGTTTTGTAACAGAACTAGAAATACCTTTGAGCAAGTTGCTTTTTCTTGACAACAGAACCAGAATTCAGCAGGCTGGAATTTGAATACAGGGCTTTAAAACTGGAAAGGTAGTGTGTTTTCTACTAGCTCAGTCACAGAGTGGAACACTTTGGGTAGTTAACAGAGGGAGAAGAACTCACTAATGGTATAAATTCTTAGGCTAACATTCATGCAAGCTTCGTAGACTTTTCAGGGATTAACTATGAAAGATCAGGGATTTTCTTTGCATATTGAGTCTTAAAAATCAAATAGTAGTATGATTTCAAATAAAAGTTCAGGAACAATGCCTATATATCTATTTTCACTAGAGATTTCCCATTTCCTTTTTTTGTCTTGTGCCATTAACAAAAGCTTCTGTTTTCTTATTCATTTTAACTGCTTTATCTTCTCTTGTTACAGTAAGAGGTTTTCTATATTTTAATTTGGTCACACATAAGCCGTTTTTTAATGATTGCATCGGTTCTGAATCAGTGTGCTATAAATAAACACAAAAACTGGAATAAATTTTATTAGCAAGTTAAGATAATACATATCACAGAACACTTCACATAAATTCCCTTCTGTGCTTATCAAGCAAGGACTCGAGAAATGCTTGTCTTTGCATGCTACACCAAGACTCATAAATTGCTTCATAGAATGAGGAAATATTTAGTAAAAAGACAGTTAATAAGCATGTTCCCAAGAGACTGAAATGCAGCTCCTATACATGTCCAAAGAATGAAGGAAAAGTGTTTGTCCTTATCCTGTTCTTGAAGGCTCTGCCACTGGGTACCATGAAATGGGTGAGATAGGCTCAGGTTGGTAGGGAAAAGAGACATACAAACTCAATATTCATCATTCGGTGTATGTATACAATTATTATTTTCCTTCCTGGAATAGATTCTTCCTTTTCTGGAAATAACATGACCGTCTTCCTTCGATGAACCCAGTCTTCTCCACTGTCTGTCAATACGGTTTGGGTAGAGTTGATTTATCCCTCTTGCTTCAGGGATGGAATCTGACCCAGACCTGGACAATTGGCACATTTCATCTGATTGACCATGATGATTGGTTCAGGGGTGGTCCACGACAGCCAAATAAGATTCAATTCTGAGGCTTCTACTGGAACTATTAGAAAAGAAAATTTGCTATAGATAGACTTTCAGCTGAAGCAGCCCCCAAATGGGAACCAACTGCGTGGAATTAGGTCAACACATAGAAAAGAATGCCTAGAAATGAAAGAATCAGGCATGAAGGTATTATTTGAGCACCTTGATTTGGTCATGTCTGAAAACTCTGTCTTCAAACTTTTCATTAACACAAAGGGATAGTATATTCCTATTTTTATTATTAATTTGGAATATTTCTTATTTCTTAAGCTAGTTTGACTTGGTTTATATCACTTGCAATGAAAAGGTCCTCATTAAAAAACTATAATGAAAAGCACCATCATAGTCATAGGAACAAAAGATCTTGGGGTATCCTGGATGGAGAGACTAAGGAGTGACATTTGAATTGAGCTTTGAAGGTTGTGTACAATTGAACAAGAGGAATATGTATGGTAGGTGAAACCATCTCAGAGAAAAAGAGCAACATGTGATAGGGGAGGAGCATTTTAGGGAATGTGAGAATTGGGGTGACTGGGGCATAGTGTTGGGGTGAGGAGTGATGAGAGATGGGCTGGAGCTCAGGATTCTAAGGCATTATATACCACACTAGAGACCTTGGCAATGTGAGCCTCAGGAGGAATGATGTGGCTAGATGTGCTTGTTCGATGACTTACTGCATTAAGAGAGTGTGACCTATAAGCAGATAAGCTGATTTGAAAGCTGTGACAAACTCAGGAAAGAAAAGATTCACAGACTAAGGTCAGTAAATATGTGGCATAATTACTGTGTTTTCCCTATCCTGAATCTACTAGTAAAGGAGACATTGCTAATTGACCAACCTTTTTCCCAATTTGGTATTTTCAGCAGTGTTCCAGATAGCCATTCCCAATTATTAGTAGATATTGATACTCGAGTTGAACCCTACCTGATATTCTAGTTCTTTTGAGAGCCAAATTTTTTAAACTTAAACTATATAGGTAGGTACATTGTAATTAACTTAATTAGGGTACTCCTAAGGCTTAGGAAGAGCCACACTCAAGGGGCCAAAGAGCCGCGTGTGGTTCGCGAGCCACTGTTTGCCAACACGGTTCTAGTCCAGTCAGTAAATAGTCACTATGGATATGTAACGAGACTGTAATTCTCTTGCTTTAGGTTCTTTGGGTTGTATCATAGAGCTGAAACTCTGCTTTTTTGACTTGAAGAAGTAAATGGATAAGTATTTGCTGAGCAGGAAAAATACAGGGGTAGGCAAAAGTAGGTTAATAATAATAATAATAATAATAATGCAATAATAAATAAATAATACAAGAATAAACTGTTTTGCATACTTATAACTGTAAACCTACTTCTGCCCACCCACACCTGTATTTTGAGTGAAATCTCAGCCTCTAAGAGAGATTGCCACTTTTTTTCTTCTCTCAATTCAAACACAAGGCCTGGCCCAGCATTTAAAGCAAAGTTGATGGACTCCATGGGGGCCTCTGTCTGGCTCAAGCTACTTTTAATGGGATGTGAAGCACATGCATTTCCCTGAGATCACAGTTTTAAATCTGACCCGTGGCCATAGAACCACTGTCTGACAGCTCCTTGGCAGCCGCTGTGAAATGAGTTATTGGTCTCAGAACCATTTCTAGTAGCCTGAGTCCACTTCAGCAAAGCCGTTCTGGAGTTACTGCCCGAAAGGGAGTGCTCAACTGAAAGGCAAAGGAATAAATGGAGACGGAGCTGCTCCATCCACCCACCAAAGAGGTTTCTCACAGCCCCTCTGAGGCCTGTGGGTTAAAGGCTACAGCAAGAGCTTCCATTGCAGAAAGGACACAGTAGGCAGGGTGGTGTGCATTCCTTTGCTAGCTCAAAGACACAGATTCACGAAGCAGGAGCCCGGATGGCTGTGGAATTAAGAGGGCCTGTCCCCTAGAGAGCAGAGAGAGCTGCTTCCCCAGATCAAATTTGCATTGTAATTAAAGGAGAGAAATCCCCAATTTGGACAAAACCAGAGGCCATATAGGAAGGAACCTGGATCTTGGATGTGAAGGTTTGAAACTTTTTGAAGGCTTCTCTCATTCTGCTGCTTAGTTCAGTTGTATTCTTACCATCTTTGTAAGAGATTGGTTGGGTTGCTTGAGATTTCATCTGTGTAATGGCAGGTCAGGATTCATTCACAGTAGGATCTTGATCTAGACAGATGCTTGCACTGGACCCAGAGATATCCAGTCATTGACTGGAAAATATGACCACTAAACAGAATCCTGTATTTGCATCTAGTGTAGGCACTCCTTGACAAAACTGTCAATGCTCTGCTCACCCCTCCCTTGGCTGTGCTCTGTCTATTCTCTTTGTTATCCTGAGATGTAGGGCCCTCTGTTCTTGGGAAACTATAACCTGCTCCTTGTAATTTTTCTTCTTTTCAAAGTTACCCAGCATCCTGGGTCACATCCCTTCAGAGATTCTCCTCTTAACTTGTTGTCTATATACCTTTTAGAAGAAGTGAGTCTTAAATAGCTCATGTATTTTGCATTCTTAGTGGTACTACCAAGCATAATGCTTTGTTTTTGGTGGCTTGTCTGTTTTTTAGGTCATGGAATCATGTTTGTGGTGTGAATCTCAGGCAGTGATAGGCCAGTGGAGGAAATGCATTGGATTATGGTGGTTTCCATTGAAGCAATTCATTCTTCTGTCTGAATACTTCCAGGAAGTGGTTCTCTAGCAGAAATAGCCTGTCAAATAAAGATCTATAATGATATGTGAATTGATTTTTCCTATGTCTGTTGGAATATAGAAGTAAGTGGGTCATGTAATACTGCATAGCATTGGGTATGATTTGGTGTAAAGGACAGAAAAGACACAGAGCACACCATTAAGCTGGTGCTAAAAGAGACTACCTGTTCACTGAAACACAAAGAAACCCAGGTATGCATATTGTTTTCATATATGAAGAGCAGAGTTAAGGCAGTAAATGCGTTCACTTAAACAAATATTGAAAGTCAAGATTAGATCATTTTGTACCTTTCTCTATTTCCAAGGATAAGCATGATGGCTGGCATAACAAAGGCACTCAAGAGCTGTTTTGTAATCTATGGAATAAGATTGAGGTTAGCTCCTGCTCTTTACCCACAGAGACTCAAATATAAGATAATCTCGAATGTTAGGCAATCTTGCATTTTCTTCAAAGAGAATTAGTGTTTAAAAGGTTTTTTTTGCTCCAATTGAATATACATACTTCTAAGTCTATAGATGAAATAGTTGCCAATCTACAAGTACTTTTTAAGTTATTTAGTTCATTATGCACATATATTTCAGGAGTGAATGTATTGATTTAGAATTACTTTTTTCCCCTTTTATATATTTTGAGAGTATTTTGATCAAACTCTTCAGATGCATTTTTTATATTAGTGTCCTTGACATTGTTCCCTCTTCTGCTCCTATCACTTCTGACAATTCACGTTGTTCAAAGGAAACTTAGGCTGTTGTCCAAAGACATGTTATAGTTGACATTATAACACTGAATTATGCAGAATCCCATTGGCATCAATTGTCCTGATGCTGGTTCTGGAATCCATTAATTCTTTATTTTGGAGATCTTTTGGTATTTAGAAAGCACTGCTGTTAGTTTTCGAGCCATCGAGGGATCACATTTTTTCTCAGCCTTCCCAATCAGTAACAGAGTATAGCAGGAATCTTTCTTCTTGGGTTTATTTTTGGGCTCAGATCTGTCTAGAGAATTAGGAGGAGGGCTGGGAGCTGTAGCAGGAGGCTCAGAACAGGGAAGAAAGGCATGGGGTGGTATCATCTAGCTCTGGGATGGATTGTGAAGACTTTAGGACACAGAGCTAGAAGGGGTTGTGGAGATGATAGGATTCAACACTCATAATTTAGAAAAGAAACACACACACAAAGTCTAGGGGAGGCTTGTGTCCCAGGATATGACTCTTCTGTTGACCACGGCATGGTCTGTCCTCCAAGGAAACCTGTGCATTCCTGTTCTTGCTCCTTATTAATAATGAACCCTCAGACAAGAGACTTAGCTTCTCTGAACCTGAGCTTTATTATCTTCATGAAATGAAGCAATGATTGCCATGGTGATTTTGTGAACTGAAATAATACATGTAAAATGCTCATCACACTATCTGGCACAGTAGCTCAATGTGCAGTAGCTACTCCTATTACTCTACTAGAGTTATTGTTGTTATTTTGTATTTGTAGGCCTTTTTCTAGTCATAAAGTGCCCTACTGCTACCCTGTTTCAAAATCTTCCCACCAAGACCCACTGTACTTTGATACTGAATATATAAGAAAATATAAAAACAACTAAGAATTCTGTTAAATGAAGTTGTATTACGTTATTCATAACAGTTCCCTTTCCTTTACCTTCAGAACTCTTAGTCCTCCTTAATGAATCAGATCAAATGTTACCTTTTCTAAGAAGCTACCCTGTCCCTGCCAAACTGAGTTAGTGATGATCTGAATGCTGGAAATGTGGGGTAAAGGTGACTTGGTGTGTGTGTGTGTGTGAGAGAGAGAGAATTAAAACTCAGGGAGTAGCAAAAAGTATTATCTAAATATTGTGATTTAGTCACTTATCAGTTTGACTTGAAACAAAAGAAAGCAAGGTATTTTCTTTCCTGCAGTACACTGTTAAGTCAGAAGTCTCTTTTATTTATCCTCCTTGTTTGAGAAAATGAGCCCAGCTCCTGACAGAAGCAGTACGTTAGATATTGGTAAGAACTGCCCATTAGAGTTCCAATTAACAAATGTCTCATTGCTGCTCACTCAGTACATGTAATTTACAGAGGTGCGTGCTGAGTCCTGGAAACATCAGTGTGGCGTTCTGCAAAAATATGGCAACTGTTGTTTTCTCTTCCTAGCTGAAAAGCACAATCTAAAAACATACTTTTTATTTTCGTTTGAATTGCTCTATCTAGAAAAATCGATAGTGCACTTACCTGAGGCTGGGTGTCTAGATGCCACATTCTGAAGTCCTTGTTTCTCCACCCAAAGGTGAAGGGGAAGTACAAGTGGCTTAAGAAGCAGTTTAAAGAATGGGACAGGAAAGGCTGCTGTGGCTTCCTTTCCTGCCATGCCCCCCTCCCCCTTCTTCTGAGCTAGGAGAGCTCTTTTTCTCTGACTCTACCAGCCTTCAATTTTATACACTAAAACTTTCTAGCAGTTAGGCCCATGCCTTGAGTTCTCTCTGGGACCCAGGGAATAACTGTTATTGCAGTTAGGAAGTGAAATACATACTGGCTCCATGATCTCTGTCTGTGCCACTTCCTTTTTGATCTGTCCCTTTCCCCTGACTTCAGCCTCATGTTGGACTTGACTCTGCTCCTTGCATCCAGGCACAGTTCCCCACAAGCTGAGTTCTTTCTGTCTCAAGTTCTAATGTGTCCGCCTCAAACTTCCCATCTCGCCAATCCCAGAACCATACCATCTCTTCATGGAGGCTTTTCTGGAATACACTACCTCCTCTCAATTAATTACCGTTTATCTGTTTTATTTCCTTCTTAGCACTTAACTGTAACTGTCTTGCTTACTTACTGGTTTACATGTACGGCTCCAGCCTCATGAAAGCATATGTAAGTCCATGCTATGTAGAGCTGGGCACTAGTTCCAGGAGGTCTCAGTGGCTGGATCTGTGCAGGGCTGGGGCTGGGTCGGGGTGTAAGACCACCGTTTGTCCACCTTTTCTATTTGCCTCTGGTTTTGCTTTCACTTTGCTTCCTTTAACATGTTTTCTTCACAGTCCTGACAATTGCCACATCAACATCCTCCTATATAATAAAGAGCTAATATGGTAATTAGACCAGACAGCCGAACGACCTTCTGGAAAGACCAGTGGGTGGGGGGCGGGGTCGCAGGGGCCACAGGCAGCCGGGGCTGTGAAGGCCTACGCTTGTGCGAATTTTGTGCATCAGGCCTCTAGTTGCATAATAAAAGGAGCTCATTTTAGAGCATGTACCCAGGAGTCTCTTCTTTCTCTTTCTCTCCTTGGCTAATCATCTTTGCAGAGATGTTGTCTTCTTCACAGTTGTAGCCTCAGTACCTAGCACCTTGCCTGGCACACAGTAGGTACTCAATAAATGGTAACTGAAATGATCTGACACATTGATGGCTGTGTGACTTTGGCATGTTCTATGGCTTCTTTAAGTATCAGTTTATTAGCCTGTAGAATATGGGAGGGAAAGGGGGAATAATGGCATCTCCATTGCCGAGATGTTGAGAAGAGGGAGGGAGATAAGGAATGTAGATGCCAACATGTCATTGGTGATAGGGTGGAAATTTCATGAATAAAAAGGGGATCCTTTGAGTCTCTGTTTCTCTTGGAGAAGTAACCTTTAATGATCTGTCCTTGAGGCAGAGTCAACATTCAAGAAGTCTAGAGTTTGTGGCTGTCAGCATTTTTGAGCTCATTTCACTTTCAGCTAACGTGTCCTTGATGAGGCCAGAGTCTTTCAGTAATTGCCATGTCTGAGTCTTTCTGTTTTTGTTCTTTTTAACTCCGCCACCCTCCACACACACTGATTCCTTATTTTAACAAAATTCACTGTTGGATTGATGCATTCATGTTGATCTACACAGTGCCAGTTCATTTTTGGACATGTCTCCTTAAGCATATATGGAAGAATTTCAGGGTATACCTCTAAGTGGATGTACTGAGCTAAAAGCTATACACATCCTTTTCACCATAATAATTAAAAAAATGTGTACACATCTTCAATTTTACTAGTTACACCTAATTTCTTACCAGTATGGCTGTGAAACAGTTTCTACTCCCCTAATTACTATATGAAGGTCCTTATTTCTCTATATCATAACCACTGGTTGGTGTTGTCAAGTTTGCATTTTTTTGGCCATTAATGTTTGTGAAATGGCATCTCATTATTGTCTTAATTTGCATTTCTCTTCTTAATGAGGTTTATCATCTTTTATGTTGTATTGGCTGTTTAGCTATTCTCTTCTGAAACTTGTCTGTTAATATCCTTTATCTATATTTCTGTGTTTTTTTTTCTTGTTGACTTGTATTTTTGGATACTAAGCCTTTGTCAGTTACACATATTGCAAATATTTTCTCCCTGATTGTGATTGGCTTATATTTTAGCTTATTTATGGTGCCTTTTTGTTGTTGAGAAGAACTATTACATTTTAAATATTTCATTTAAATATTACATTTCAAATTTTTCCATCTTTTACTTTTGGCTTATACTTAATCCTTTCCTCACTCAAATCATAAATGTATTATTCTGTATTTTTTCAAATTTATTTTTTTTGCCTCTTTACATTTAAGCTGTAACACACCAGAAACTCTGGTATAAAATATGATTAAAATGCAATTTATTTTACAATATTGATATTCATCATTTATTTAACAGGCCATCTTCCTTCCTTGATTAGTCCTTCCTTCCTTCCTTCCTTCCCCTACCTATCTACCTATCAGCTACTAACCTATCTACCTATCTAATATGTTTCTGGATTCTATTCTATTTGTTTATTTTTCCATGTGACAATATCAAACTGTCTTAATTACTATAGTTTTGTCATTTGGGGGGTGAATTCTTACGTTGTACTTGAAAGTTGTCTTAAATACTCTTGGCCTTGCCCTTTCCAAGTGAATTTTTGATTCTTCTTTATCATTTGATTTCCAATTTCTGATATACTGATTCCAAGAAACATTTGTGTACTATTGAAAAAAGTGAGTGCAGTGACATATACCAATAAACACAGACCTTAAAGTTGGGAGACAATAGAGGGTGGTGGAGACTTTGCAACATTGAAGGGCACATATCTTATTCAAAGAGAGCAGGTTCTCTTTAGCTTCAGCTGATTTTTGCCATCTGGGAATATAGACTCAGTGCCAGAGAGAAAAATGAAATTTAAGTGAATCTGAAAAGCTGATGATTTTTTAACATGCATTTTCCATTTATTAAATGTTAGTTCAGTTTTTTAATAAAACTTTGTATGGACCAAAAGCGAACGTCTCTGAAGGCCAATCCCAAGCACTTTCCTGACATCAGACTTAATAGTTTTCAGGTCACATTGGGCAGGAAAAAGGAGGAAAGAAGGCTAAGATTTGGGGTGAGGAATCTTGGGGCCATAATGAGACATTAAGGTGCTATGTTTGTGGCCTCAGTGGATCCAGAGCATATCCCAAAGCACTTATTCCAATATCAGATCTTTTGGCTCTGATTGCTTGAGATAGATCGTTCTCAGGGAATTTGCCATTTTGACAAGAGGCCTCCAGGTGGCAGAAGCAATGCATTCTACCTATGCTCAGACCTCTGTGACCCCACCCCACCTTGCTCTTCTCCCTCTGGTTTTCAAGCAGTGCTCTGTGTTTTTAGAAGTAGGATTTATAGTAATTAACTCACTCTTATCCACATCCCCAGTGCATTAAGTATACAATGTTTTATTTCTGAAATTCCCTCCTAACAATGTGCTATGACCCAAAATGGTCTTCTAGAGTTTTATGTGGGAGATATTTATTTTCCTATTAGGTGCAATTTTAAACTTGCTTTTTAGGGGCCTGTATAAATGGTCTTTTAAAGCCAGAGTTACATGTTTTTGTAAAGACCAAGCTATTTCTTGCTCATTTTGCTGTTTATTTCATGCTGATTCACTTGAAGAATAGACTCTTAGACCTAAAGCACCACCTAATCCAGGTCTAAACCATCATTTTAGGTATAACATACTTTCCTAGCCTGTTTGAACTGGCTTCAACCCAAGCTGGTATGGACTCCTGTGCCAAGAATTAGCAAGTATTGAGCAATGGCTACACCTATTTTCGTCACAGAAAAAAACAATCTAGGACAACAGATCATGACTTTTCTGTAATTTCTGGGTGCTAAAAAGGATGCATGCGAGGGACTGCATCACCATAAGATATAACAATATAGAAATGTTCTAGGTTCTTCCCATCTGTTTTTGTTCAGAGAATCCATCTTGCTCCAGACAGATCTGGATAAAGGAAACATTCACACATTGCCTCATGTCGATGGTACCTTCCTTCACTTAATAAATGTTTAACTCAGGATCAGGAAATAAAGTAACATCCCAAACAGATACAATTCTTGCTCTCTTAGAACTTACATTACATAGCACGGGGAGGGGACTGACAGTAAACATACAAATAAATAAGATTATTTTATTTTTTTACAATATATTTTTATTGATTTCAGAGAGGAAGGGAGAGAGAATAGAAACATTAGTGATGAGAGAGAATCATTCATTGGCTGCCTCCTGCAACACCCCACACTGGGGACCAAACCCACAACCTAGGCATATGCCCTGACCTGGAATTGAATTGTGACCTCCTAGTTCATAGGTCGACACTCACCCACTGAGCCACACCTGCCAGGCAATAAGATTGTTTTAGATAGTAATAAGTACTTGGAAGACAGTTCACAAAAGAATAGTGTAGCGTAGCGGTCACCAACCGATGGTTCATGGACCACTGGTGGTCCGTGAGGTCCGAAAGGCTGGCGACCGCTGGTGTAGAGGGTGTGTGTATGTGAGAGTAGGGTGAGGAGGGCTAAGTTGTCTTAATGACAGCTGCTCTAAATATGCCATAGTAGTGTGTACCATCCTCACATGCATAAAGTACAATGCGTGAGTATTTCTAGTACCCATTCAGTGGGGAGCACTTCATGAAGCAGCTTGAGTCAGGTATCTCACAGCCTCCTAATAAAATCACAGTATTCATCATTGTCATATAGTAATACTGATAGTGCTAATAATAATAGCATTCGTAGTACAGACAATTGTGAAGTACATTAGGAGTGCTTTCACATTTGTCCCACTAAAATAATGCTGAGACTTTGAAAAAGACACTTCTTACCTTCTCATCTATTCAGAGGCAATTAAAGCTGATGACCTATGGTTTCTTCCATGCTCTGTTCAAAAAAGGGAAGAGTGTGGAATCCTCTAGCTCCTTATATGCCATCTCCTTCTTAATACTGAATTTCTCTTCCAAGTGGTTATTATTCATTTCAAATTTGTAATAGTTAAGTGTGCATTCAGTTCTGAGAACTGCTTTCTGTGGTGGAGAAATCTCTATTCTGGTCAAGTTTTTGGGACTTCTTTCCAAGGAGAAAAAGCAGTTGAAAATACATAGACATAATAGATGAGGAGGTTAGGTTTTAGAGTCTGAAAGACCTGGGTTTGAGTTCTATTTCTACCATTTGCCAGGTGTAGGGCACTGGAAAATAGCTTGACTTTTTGAGTTTTTATTTACTCACCTGTAAAATGGGAACAATGGTAGTATCTACCTCATTGGATTTTTATAAGGTTTATATGAAATAATGCATGTAAAATGTCTATTATATAGTACCTAATAAATATTAGTTGCTATTATCATTATTTCAGTGTATCTGAAGATACTTAGAACTGATTATCTTTTTTCTTTATTTTTTATTTCGGGAGGGACGGGGAGAGAAAGACAGAAGCATTAATGAAAAAAGAATCATTGATGGGCTGCCTCCTGCACGCCCCTACTGGGGATGGAGCCTGCAACTGGGCATATGCTCTGACCAGGAATCGAGCCATGACCTCCTAAGTTCAAGGTTGATGCTCAACCACTGAGCCACGCCGGCTGGGCAGGACTGATTATCTTTTCCTGACTAGTTTCTGATCTGAATAAAATATGAAACAATTCTGTTTGGAGGATCTTTGGTCTAACCTCCTGTGTGAGGCTTAGTGGCTTTTATTTAGATCCCATAAATGGTGGAAGTTTATTCTCTGCTTCAGTATCTCCTGCCTTGAGGAGTTGACTTCCTCCTTCCATTAACAGAATGGTTTTATTGAAAATGTAAAATTTGAAAATAGTGGAAATAGTTTGGAAAAGGAGAAAAATGGTTATCGAACGTCTCCCCTGCAAAGGAATTATTTGCATTAAAAAAAATAGCCATGGCCGGTGGGCTCAGTGGTTAGAGTGTTGGCATGTGCACCAAAGGGTCTTGAGTTTGATTCCTGTTCCAGGGCATGTATCTGGGTTGAGGGTTCCTTCCTTGCCTCCAGTTGGGGTGGGTGTGGGAGGCAATCAGTTGATGTATCTCTCTCATATTCATGTGTGTGTGTGTGTGTGTGTGTAGACTTTAGACTTCTCTAAAGTCTATACTATTTGATCACTAGGTTAATCCTTTAAGAATACATATTTTTGAAAGTTTGGAATCTTTGTCACCAAAGAACTCCCTGGCAATTTTCTGTTGTTTTTTAAGTTGTGAAAGTCTGAAAGAATATTTCCATTCCCTTTAGATATGTATCTACCTCTTCTGTGGATAGAAACAGTTGTCTAATGGCTACCTAGCAACATTGTTCAGTGGCTGAGGATAGGCTGAGCCACTATTTCACCCAGTGGAACACCCAAGGACAATTAGAAAGACAATGTAATTACACAAGTTGGAACTAGGTCAGGATTTGGGACAAACACTCAGATGCTTGAGAAAGCAGCTTTGGGATTTGAATGCCCCTGGAGTGAGAAGTTATTTAGGCTAGTGTGCCTGGGGGCTCTCCTTGTTTTGTTCTGAGCACTTAGGCAGAAAAAAGATAATTCTGAGCATGCTCTTTAGAAATAAGCTTGGGTGATGCTGGTTGTCAGTGTAATGGATAGATATTGAATGCAATATATCAAAATGGTCATGAGTGTGAGCTATGGAGTTAGACCTGTGTTTGATTATTTCTCCTCTACTTCTTAACTGGGCGACCTAAGCAATACTATTTAACTAGTATCCATTCTTTTCATTTGTATGGATTAAATAAGATAATGAATATAAAGTGTTTAGCACAGTGCCAGTACTTAGAAAACAACTCAGCAGGATGTAATAAAATGCTAAACACCACCCGTTGGCCGCTATCATGTGACCATCTATGGCCTGCCCCCATCCCCCATTCCTTGAATTTTCCTTGCGGAGTTCACACTCATCATTCAGTTGTCAAGCATGCAGAGCATTTGTTTTATCGCATGTTTATTGACTTGGACATGTATAAGCCAGATACTGGATTGTGGGCCAGTAGACACTTAGTGTTGCCCAGCTTATGGATATCACTGATGGATATATGCACTGGGAGAGCAAATATCTCCCTAATAGACCGCTGATAGCCTATGGCCTGCAAGCCAGAGTAGGCATGATCTTGACCCCAGAAAAAGTTTTGTGAAATTTTGTAAACCACATTCATTTCAAGCACAGTAAGACCCTGTGGAAAAAGTAAAGCCTAGCTTCACTTTGGAGACTAACACTTGACATAATGCAAACTTTTAGAATCATATTGTATGCTCAGAATGACCAAAAACATTGTTAATGGAAAGAGATCATGTCCTGGGGTCAGCCATGCTTGAGTTCCACTGGATCTGCCTCTTTCTGTGACTTTTGTCAGCTTACATAAATTAATTTTTAGTTTCCTCATCTGTAAGGTGGTGATACAAATACCAGTATATACCATGCAATTATTGGTAGGTAACAAGGAATGAATATAAAGCATTCACCCAGAGCTTGATGCATAGTGTGCAATTAATATCTAGTATGTATTATAATTATTATTTTGATTTTAAAAATTGTTATTATTGCCATTGTAACCTTTAATCCTAAAACCACATTAAAGTACATGATTATCTTGTACAAAATGGACTATAGAGTACATGATACTGTAAATATTTATTGAGAAACATTTTAGGCTTTGTGATGACTAGAACACTATTGCTGTCCTTAAGGAATTTGTATTTCAGTTGAAGAGATAGATACATAAACAACCCCAAGTAAAACCTCAAAAATGCTAAACAGATGACACAAACATCAAGCTGTAAGGACAAGTAAGAAGCAGAAATTAATTCTGTGTTGGGGGAACCAAGTAGGTCTCTATGGAGGAATGTCTTTATAGTAGGATTCTGGTGTGTGGCATTTTTATCGTGGGGGCAGTGTGAACAGGCTTAGAGGTGGTATAGAAGGGACAGGATGGATGGCTTAGTCTGACTGGATGCTACAGTCAGTGTGGAGGGATGTTGTAGAAGAGGTTGGGTAATTGGGCTGAGGTTTGAAACTAAAGGTTTTGAATATGCAAATATAATTTTTGTAAAAATATCCCTTAAAAGAATGATCTCGTTCACTTATCCCTTCTTTTCTTCATTCAACACCATTTATTTAATGCTTACTCTCTGCCAGTTAATATTATGGAGATAAAGCAGTGAACTGAAAGAAGCCAATGAGTTCCAGTCGAGAGTGAGAGAGCGAGAGCAAGAGAGAGAAAATCACAGTTAATCAGGTGAAAGAGGGTAGAGGAAGACTATTTTGAATAGAAGAAACATGTTTTACAGCATAGAGGTGAAGCAGATCATGGTGGGTCTTAAGAATTGCAAGTTAGTTGACAGTAGGGAGAGCATTGAATGCATGATGGCTGAGTTTGGAGGGAGTCGGGAGTCATAAAGAGCCTTGTAAATCATTCTAAAGAGTCTGGGCTTTATCTAGAGCAGCGGTTCTCAACCTGTGGGTCGCAACCCCTTTGGCGGTCGAACGGCCCTTTCACAGGGGTCACCTAAGACCATCCTTCATATCAGATATTTACATTACGATTCATAACAGTAGCAACATTACAGTTATGAAGTAGCAACGAAAATCATTTTATGGTTGGGTCACAACATGAGGAACTGTATTTAAAGGGCCAGAAGGTTGAGAACCACTGATCTAGCGGGTCTGGAAAAATTTTACACAATATTTGCTTTACATGTGGATGGGAGAAATGTGTATATGCCTGATACAGTTGTATTTTAAAAAGATGACTCTCAGCAGATTGAAGAAAAGCGATTGGAGGATGTAAGACTGGGAGCAAGGAGATGGAGGTCATGGCAGTCATCCTGACAAATGTCTGTGTTTATCTTTCCCCAAAGTTTTTCAGAATGTGGGAGAAAGGAAGGCAACCCATTTTCTTGGTTCCTATCCTCACCCTGCTGATACGCACAGTGTACTTGGGTGCATGGGGTTGAGGTGGGAGTCATGTGGTTTATATGATACTAGGGGCCCGGTGCACGAAATTCGTGCACTGGGTGGGGGTGAGGGGGAGTGTCCCTCAGCCCAGCCTGCCCCCTCTCACATACTGGGAGCCCTCAGGCATTGACCCCCATCAATCTCCAATCCCAGGATCGGCCCCGCCCAGGCCTGACGCCTCTGACAGAGGTGTCAGACCTGGGAAGGGGACCCTCATTTCCCCCCATCACCGGTTCGGCCCCCAGCTGAGGCCTGATGCCTCTGGCCCAGGCGTCAGGCCTGGGAAGGGGACCCCCAGACCCCTCCTATTGCTGGCTCCGCCCCCCGCCCAGGCCTGATGCCTCGGCCAGAGGAGTTGACCCTCATCACCATCCGACCGCTGATCACCGAAT
>NW_006300372.1:3615275-3619010 GCF_000327345.1 Myotis davidii | reverse complement strand
AAGATCTTTCCTCTTAGCTCCCCCCTGGGTTTCCTTCTGATCACTGTCAGTGACAGGGGGCTTCTTCCTCCTTTCCCTTTCGCCTCCCTGCATTGTGCCTGCATATGCAAATTAACCGCCATTTTGTTGTCAGTTAACTGCCATCTGAGTTGGCAGTTAACTTGCATATAGCCCTGATTAGCCAATGAAAAGGGTATCGTCGTACGCCAATTACCATTTTTCTCTTTTATTATATAGGATTAGATGGTTGCTGAGTGGAACCAGAGCATCTGTGCGCACCCAGTGGGAGGAGACAAAGAATCCTATCTCCTACTGTGGGGGGCTGCTGGAATGTGGTCTTTGCATACTTGTGGCACTGTTTGCAGGATTCAGGGAGCATCTCTCACACTCTGCAAGTAGCTGCATCACTTTCCAAGAACTCTGATTTGTCTATTGTAGTGACAATCTGGGAAAAGCAGTGCCCTTTACTCTGAGACCAAAAGCTAGCAGCATCTGCTCCAGAAAGCAGGACGTCTGATTTGACAGTGATTGAGTGCTCTCATGGACTTTCCCTCTTCCCCTAGGAAATCAGAATAGCAAAAGCAAGGTATTGGACAATGTGTATGCAAAGCTTCCTTCCCAACTGAGATCCAGATCTTATCTGATATCCTTGCCCAGTAGAGCAGTGCTGTAGAGTTGTTATAGATTGTGAGAACTGCTTTTCTTGATCCTGTGGACATGTGGTTTGTCTTCTCTGTTGCTAGCTATTTGCTTCTGCTTGAAGAGAGAGAGGGGGAAATGTGAATTAGTGTTTGCTGTTCATGCTAAGACTGACTCAGGTCTTAGACCTGGGGAACTGGCATGAAGCACATCAAACCTGAAAATCAGTATCTGGCTGGTGAGTAACTTTACTAGTATTCTAGAGCCTGTTTCACTACTGTATTCAATTTGATTTTTATTGCCACATAATAAATTACCACACACTTAATGGCTTAAACCCACATAAATTTATTATCTCAAAGTGTCTGTGGGACAGGAGTCCAGGCATGGGTTAATTGGTTCTCTGCTCAAGGACTTATAGGCTGAAATGAAGGTCTGGGTCAACTTTGTTCTCATCTCAGGGCTCCACAAGGGAAAAATTTGCTCCCAAACTCTCTCAGATTGTTGACAGAATTTATTTTCTTGCAGTTTAAGGAGTGAGGTTCCTCTCCACACCATGTCAGTTTGCCCCTTCATGGCAAGTAGTAGAATTTCTCTCATTTTGAGTTTCTCAGACTGCTTTTAAGAGCTCACCTGAGTAGGTCAGCCCCACCTAGGATAACCTCCTTTTTTATTTATTCAAAGTCAACTGATTAGGGAATGTAATTTCATCTGAAAAATCCCTTCTCCCATATAATGGAACATAATCATGGTGTGACATCTTGTTATATTCACAAGCCTCACTCATACTAAGGTGGAGAGGATTATAGAAGATTTGTACAACAGGGAGCAGGAATCTTAGAATTTTGCCTACCTCAATTATTTCCCAACTTTTATCCACAGGCAGGCCCTGAATTGTATGGAGAATATTTCCTAATTTGCACAATGTGTATATCCTGTATATGCATTTGTAAAAAAGATATATTCAGTCTTGTCTACCCATGAGCAAGTAAGAGTCTTACTTGGTATGATGTATGTTTTTTGTAAATTATTAAGTGATGTGTACACATGAGAGAGTGTGCCCATGAAGATCAAGTAGTTTTCTGGACCCCACTCATACATGAATTCTTGCACTGGGCCTCTAGTTTAAACATAATTAGTTCCAAAATTAATCAACTTTTTATTATTTTTGTTACTTATTGACATATAATAAGTTTATAATTTCTTATTTTTGTCATTAATTGAGTCAAAGGATATGAAAAATTTTAAGGCTATTTGTTTTTGATAGATATTGCTAAAATACGCTCTAAGGAGGATGTCAATGGTGACCATTTCTAAGCACTGTTTCCCCTATGTAAGAGAAAGGTGAAGGGCTCTGTGGCCTGTGATTACTCAGGGGTTGGAGAGAGGGGCTTCTCAGGATGAGATGAAGCAGCATGTGGGATTTGGGAGCTTCCTTTATAACCACACACCAAAGACCCATCATCTCAGTTCCTTAGGTAGGTCTTAGCGGCTCCTAATTTCTTGTATCTTAGCATTCCCCTAATTATTGGCTTGATGTTATTTTTAAATAGTGCAACTATTTAATTCATTCTGAAAATATCTAGAACCAATTTTCAGAGTGGTCTCCCTGTTTGCAAGTGCCATGGTCACTATTGAGCCTGGGGTGTAGTTTTCTAGATTCTGTTTCTTTCCTGTATTTAAGAGAAGGAATTGCTTCTCTAATATGTACATTGAAGGGTTAACTTACACATAAATAAATCTGTAGAGCACTTGCATTTGTTAATTATTCATTCACTGAAAAATATTTATTGAATACCTATGATTTGCTAGACACTATTCTAGAAAGATACTGAAGATACAGCGGGGAATAAAACAACCACCCCTGTTTTCCCTAAGCCTAATCTTAATAGGAGGATACACTATATGCTATGATGTATACTTTTAGTGTTTACTGTTTTTGACATACTGCCTTACTGATATTCACCCTGCAAGCCAGTAGGAGAAAGGAGGGAAGTATTATTATCCCAACATTGTACATGTGAACTTAAGGAACAGAAAGGTTGTAGGGCTTATCCAAAGACACATGGTTTATAAAGGGGAGAGATGGTGGAACCAAATATATGGTACTCCTTCATGGGAGCAAGGCAGACACGGTGCTACATAGATTCTTGGGTTACTTAGTAATAAGTGAGTGATGTTCTGAGACAGTGAATTACTAACTGTCTTGTGTTTCTAAGGTCTTGAAGGCATTTTAATTCATTGGAAGAGACTTTTTCTTTTTTTTAAAATATATTTTATTGATTTTTTACAGAGAGGAAGGGAGAGGGATAGAGAGTTAGAAACATCGATGAGAGAGGAACATTGATCAGCTGCCTCCTGCACACCCCCTACTGGGGATGTGCCCGCAACCAAGGTACATGCCCTTGACTGGAATTGAACCTGGGACCCTTTGGTCCACAGGCCGACGCTCTATCCACTGGGCCAGACTGGTCAGGGCTGGAAGAGACTTTTTCGTGTGATAATATTCCACAGGCAGCAGGGATCCTTTCAGGGTATGGTGAGAAGAGAACTGAGCTAAGGATGGTTTTCTCTATGATCATATGAGGTAAGCAGAATTGGTGATTTATCCATTTTTCTGATCTGAGGAAAATTGAGTCAGAGAGAGGTTAAGTGATTTGGCCCAGACTGCATGGTTCATCAGTGGCAGAACATGTCATGATGGAGCTAGGTAAGCCCCAAGAGTCTGTATTCCCTATGAGAATTCATTGGACTTTAGAATTCCAGTAATCATATGAATAATGAGATAATGCTGGGACTATTGGGTATCCTACCTAATAAAAGAGAAACATGGTAATTAGCCGTACATCCGCTACCTTTCCCATTGGCTAATCAGGGCGATATGCAAATTAACTGCCAGCCAAGATGGCAGCCTGCAGCCAGGCAGCTTGAAGCAAACATGAGGCTTGCTTGCTTCAGTGACGGAGCACTCCACGTTCCCCAGCCTGCCTTGCTCGCCTCTGAGCCTGCAGTCTGAAACATTGTAACAAATATAGAAGCTAAACAAAACCCCAGAAACCAGCTTTCAGCCAGCCAGGACTCAGAGCTGGAGTTGAC
>NW_006300372.1:3607819-3614533 GCF_000327345.1 Myotis davidii | reverse complement strand
CCGCCCATCCCCCCCTGCTCTGGGCATGACATGGGGTGGTGCCCCAACTCCCCAATCGGCCCTGCTCTGAGCCCGTCCAGGGGCTGCACCCAGGGATTGGGCCTGCCCTCTGCCACCCGGGAGCAGGCCTAAGCTAGCAGGTCGTTATCTCCCGAGGGGTCCCAGACTGCGAGAGGGCACAGGCTGGGCTGAGGGACGCCTCCCTGCCCCGAGTCCACAAATTTTTGTGCACCGGGTATCTATATATAAAAGCCTAAGCGACCAAATGACTGAGCTATCAAACAACTGAATGACTGGTCGACTGTTCACTATGATGTGCACTGAAGCCACGGTCCTTCCCCTGGGCTGGCCAGCCCCGATGACCCCCTTCACCTCCAGCCAATCTCCTGTGGTCCCTCTCCGGCTGGCCAACCTCCATGGCCCCTCCCCCTAGCCGGCTGGCCCTGAAGGGCCCTATTGGGCTGGCTATGGGCCCTCGCACTCTATGAACCTCCCATGGCCCCAGTCAGCTCCGATCACGAGCCAGGCCGAGGGACCCCACCCATGCACAAATTTGTGCACTGGGCCTCTGGTATACTATATGTATGTTGTCCTAAAATATTAGCAGTGGTCCCGTTTGCAGTCTAGGTGTACTTTCTAAATTAGGCAGGCAGTGGTGCACCATCCACACTCTCCCCATCGACTCAGAGTGGCTCTTTGGTGAATAGAATCTGTTTTTATTCATCCACCTATTTCAGAAGGCCCTGCATACTGAAGTTTATCTTCTTGTCACTTGTTTTAAGGACCTCTGGGGCCCAACCACAGCTCAATTCTCTCAGAGCTCCTGGGGAGGAATGGGTGATAGGAGCCATTCTTGAGCTCCACTGTCTTCGTGAGCAACCACATGGAGCAAAGGCCAGCTAACCTCCTGATCCTGGTAGATTAGGTCTGAGAGCACTGATTTTTACTCCTCAGAGACCAGGAATAAATTCCATTCAGCACAGGCAACGCAATTTTTTAAGCCACCTTCCTTGCACTCTACTCCCATACCTGCTTCTTTGCTGATTTTCTCTGGACTTTTTGGAGGTGCTACAAGTCGTGCTGGGCTCAACCATCCTTTATTGTACTTTCTGGAGGGATTCCAGTCATTCTGCAACCCTGGTATATGTGGGCTGAGGTGAAGGATTATACTGCTTTATAATATCACTTTAATTGAGAAGCCAGATTATTACTTGAATTATCGTTCTCCTGTCTTCCATTTCTATTTTCTGCCCATAAAATGCTCAGTTAATAGCCATAGATGATAGTTCTTCTGAAGAATAGGAGGGGCTGGCTGTGATACAAAGGATAATTCCTCCAAGTTTAGGTGATCATTCAAAATCTCATTAAGATTATATTTCTTAGGACCCTTCATATTTACTGAAAAAGCGTATTTAATAAAGAAAACACACTTCATGAGGGGAGGAGAAAGTATGGATAGGCTGACTGGAGCATGAGAGGATGTTATACTGGTATATATGTGCTTAATAGAACCCCTGCAGAATGCCTGATTGCCTTATAGAGACAGTATATTTTGGGTAGTTAGACAATTTGTATAAAATATAATGTGTAAATGGCTTCTAAGTTATTAATATAAAGTATTCCCAAACATTCTTTCAAGTAAGACACCATCTTTTCTACATTGGCCTGATACAATGGTTTTATTGTATCACTGGTACCCTAGATTGAATAAATCCTAAACATTGGATCATGGCTCATATTTATCATTTGTTCATGGAGGACCCATTTTTATTTAGTTAGATATTTGGTAGTATATGCTAAGGCCCTGAGGTGGGAGCCTGTATTGCACATAAAAACATCTGCAGGAGTGACATCAGAGGAAAGGCAGCATTAGCAATCCCTTTTGTCTCTACCCCTGAAATTTCAACAAGTTGATCAGCTAAAACTCAACAAAGTACTCTTTGCTCAACAAACAGGCAGGCCTGAGAGACCTGTGCATCTAAAGGTGGACAAACAGGAACTAACAGGGGAGGCAGGAAGGGCGTAGAGCTCAGACAGCCACGGATGCAGCCCAGAAGCCAGGAGCTCATGGCTGGCTCAGCCCAGAGAGGGTAAGAGGGTCTGGGTGGGCACTCCTTTAGGAGTGAGTGGTGTGAGCTGAAGCTGAGCCAGCCAAGAGGCCTGGACAAGGACATAATGCAGGGGTTCTCCTGCAGTTGTTTGCTGCTGGGTGGTCGGTATTCCAGACAAAGAAATGAAGCTACAGAGCCCAGCCACCACTTAGACTCCCCAAATTCACCTCCCATTGCCCTTGGTGTCGGATTGCAGAGCACATTATCTGCAAACCAGAGAACTAGACTGCAGAATTGCTGTTTCCCTCTGTGACTGATTCCTGTTTGGGACACATGACTGGAGACACTGTGGAGGTCTGAGGTCACCATTACTGAGAAGGCAAAACAAATCTCACCCCCCAGTATCAAGACTATACTGATGGCAGTTGTGGGCATCAGTTTTGGGATTTCACAGAGCTTAAGAACTTGTGATTTTGTGCCATCTACTGAAAAATAGTTGAAAAACCTCTTCATAGAAATCTGCTACAGAAGTACTAACACATAGATGCCAAGACAGAGAAGGAGCCCATCAAATACCATGAATAACCCATGTGGCCAGGCAGTTCAGAAAGAAAATGAAAAAGTCTTAAGAAAGCAAACAAGAACACATGGAAATCTGTCATATAAATGACAGAATTCAAGGTTGCAATTCTGAAAATACTCCATGAGAAAACACAGATAGGCAATTTAATGCACTCAGAAAACAAAGTAATGGACAAAATGAATACTTTACCAAAGAGATGGAAATTTAAAAAAGAACCAAACAGAAATTGTGGAAATGAAGCATTCAATTAAAGATATCAGAAATGAGCTATTGAGCACAGGAAATAGATCCGACCAGGTAGACAAAAGAATTAGTGATATCAAAGATAAGAATCTAGAAATGATGTAGAGGGAAGAAGAGAGAGACCTGAGCTTAAAAAACAAACAAAAAAGGAGCTCAATGAGAACTATCTGACTCCATCAGAAAAAGCAATATTAGAATAATAGGCATGCCAGAGAAGAGAGGGAGAAGGAAACATAGAGCCTATCCAAACAAGTAGAGGATGAGAACTTCCCAACCTATGGAAAGAACTAGATCCTTGAACCCAAGAAACAAACAGAACACCTAATTACCTTAATCCAAAGAGGCTCTCTCCAGGGCACATTGTATTAAAACTGTCTATTAATAACAAAGAAAGAATTATCAAAGCAGCCTGGGAAAAGAAGGAAGTAACCTGCAAAGAAAAACCTATCAGAATTTCATCCTCCTTCTCAGTAGAAACTCTACAAGCCAGAAGAGAGTGGAACTAAATACTCAAACACTGAAAGAAAGAAATTACCAGCCAAGAATAATATACCCAGCAAAGTTATTTTTTTAAATATGAAGGAGAAATAAAGACTTTTTTAGACATACAGAAGCTGAAGGAATTTATCACCATTGTAGGAAATACTCAAGGGGGTATTCTACCTGAAACAAAAAGCAAAAGGTCACAACACTATGAGTAAGATCACCAAAAAGCATAGCAAAAAACGGGGATAATTCGTGTCAACAAAAACATAAAATAAACATCAGCTGCACTCAAAAGAAAAAAACAACTGTATATATGCAACTTCCTTTTTCATAAACTTAATGCAAATATAATTGTGTATTGTGTGAGTTAGGGATCAAGTTAAAACATTTTTTTCCCATATGGATATTCAGTTGTCCTATTATCCCCCACTGCTCTGCAGTACCATTTTGGGCATATAGTCATTCATATATGGGTCTGTTTCTTTCTGATCTGTTTCATTGATCTACTTGTCTATGCTTGTACCAATATCACACTTTTTTTCCCCAATATTTTTATTGATTTCAGAGAGAAGGGAGAGGGAGAGAGAGAGAGAGAAACATCAATGATAGAGAATCATTAATTGGTTGCCTTCTGCATTCCCCACTCTGGGGATCGAGCCCACAGTCCACAACCTGGGCATGTGCCCTGACTGGGGATCCAACCATGACCTCCTGGTTCATAGGTCGATGCTCAACCACTGAGCCACGCTGGCCAGGCTCACACTTTCTTAGTAATTGTAGCTTTTTAATAAATATTGATTTCTATAGAGCAGGTGTTACCATATTTTATTCAAGTATGTTTTCAAACATTTTTGGCACTTTGCAATTGCCTATTAGTTTTAAGACCAGTATATCATTTACCATAATAAAAAATCAAGTAAACAAAGAAAATCTGCTGGGATTTTGATAGATACTGTTTTAAAATTATAGATGAATTTGTGGAAAATTAATTTTAAAAGTGGTATTTTCCTATCTATCTATCTATCTACCTATCTATCATCTATCACCCTAATATGCAAATAGACTGAATGGCAGAACAACTGAACAACCAAACAACCAGTTGCTATGATGTATGCTAACCACCAGGGAGCACGTGTGGAACATGGCAGGCATCGGCAGCAGGCGGCAGAGTGCAGAACATGGTGGGCGTTGGCCACAGCAGGATGGTGGAGCAGGTGAGCGGGTGCCAGACCAAGATGTGGCGCCGGTCTGTTATTGGGGTGAGCCTCTGCTGGTTACTGAAAATTCTTTGCTCCTGCGCACTGCTGTCCCACTCAGTGCTCGCACTTGATGCTGGCTCTGGAGCCGCTGTTGGCACTGGAGCTGCTGCTCGCACCCGAATTTGGCGCCCAGCACTGGCCCTGATCACTTGAAGCCTTTACCTTGTATGAGCAGTAGCTGCTGGCCCTGATCGCCCCTGAGGGCTTCTCCACCTCCCCCTGTTCCTGAGAGGTGATCGGGGCTGCTGCTAGTAACCACTGCTGGCGCCAGCCCCAATAACTCTGCACCATCAGCGGTGGAAGGGGGCCGGCACTGTCAGTGCATTAGAGTTGCAGTGGTGGTAGCAGGGCTGCTGGCAGACAGGACCGGGGGCCGTGGCGGGAGGGGCCGGGTAGGGGCGTGGAGGATGGACCAAGACCTGCCCCTGAGCTCACTGCAGCCTCACGGCCCACAGTTCCTTTCAAGGTGCATGAATTCGTGCACTGGGCCCCTAGTATCCAATAATAGCATATCCTTCCATTTAATCTAATCTTAGTTAACTCATTAATATTTACAGTGTTTTGTATAGAATTGTTACATGAATTTTCCTAGATTTAACCTAGGTATTGGTATTTTAAAAAATATTTTAAACGGTATCTTTAATTTTTTTAAATTTCCTATTTGCTGTTGGTTAGGGATTTGCAAAATATTTTTTAAATTGACCCTGTATCTAGCAATCTTGCTAAACTCAGTTCTTAATTCTAATAGTTATATGTAAGTCTTTGGATTTTCATTGTACAAAACCACATTATCAGTAAATAATAACTATTTTATGCTTTCATTTATAATCCTCATTGTCTTTGTTTTGTTCTACTACACAGTATAGGGTCTGTTGTTTATTGTCTAATAAATTTGGTGGGAGTAAGCTCCTTCTCCCTAATTTCAAAGGGAAGAATTTTGACATTCCCTCAGGCATTTTGATGTTTTCTATACATTTTTATAGCTAGCCTCTATCACTGAAAAAGATATATATCTTATTTGTCCATTTAGAAGAGAATACGGGAGAAAATACCCATGTTGGAGGCTGAATAGTTTTTATAGTTATTTCTCTACACCTGCCACTCAATCCTGTAGCCAATACTATATATTTTAAGGTTTTATCATGGCAGCACTCCACATCTAAGTACCAATTTTTGTCTTATCCAGATTTTGATGCATAACAAAAAGCACAAAATCTCAGTGGCATTCAAGGAGTAGTTTGTATCTCCTACAAGCCTATGCATTTGCTACGATGCCTCTGCTTTAGTTGTGGTTCTAGATAATTCTCTTGAGTTATAATTATTTTTCTTTGTTTCGAGACTGACACTATTTTCTCTTAATTTGGGGATATTTAATTCATTTCAATTTAGTGTAGTCGTTGATATTTGAAATTTGCTTCTTAAAGAGTATTTTTTAAAATTTTATTTATCCAACCTGGTATATATCACTTTTTCTTTCATTTCTTTTTTTGGATTGAGTATTTTATTTTTTAATCATTTATTTCTCTCCCTCTAGTGGACTGGAAGTTAACATTTTGTCTAATTTTTAGAGATTACCCTGGAAATTATAATTTGTATTCTTTACTTATGAAAACCTTATAATAATTAAACCTTTACCTCTCATCTCAAAAATCAGTCCACCTTAGGACATAGCTTTATTTACCTCTTCTCAAATGAAATGCAAATGTGTGTGTGTGTGTGTAATACTTTGTCATTATTCTTTTTTAGAGTCAATGCTTATTTAGGCATATCTCTATATCTTTTTCTTTTCTCTTCACTTTTTTTCTGCATGTCTTATGTTTCCATTTGTAATAACCATTCTTTTGTTTGATCACCCTTGAGAATTTTCTTATTTTGTAGGTCTCCTGGTGGCGAACTATCAGTTGTTGTTTATCTGAAAATATCTTTCTTTTGCTTCCAAGTTGAAGTATATGGTCACATGGTAGAGGATTCTAGGTTGGCAATCATTTCAACTCACAAGATTGAAGAAATCATTCAAGCTTTGTTGCTATTGAGAAGTTACCTCCCAGTCTAACTTTACTACTTTGAAAGTAATCATCATTTTTTTTATTTC
>NW_006300372.1:3604719-3607793 GCF_000327345.1 Myotis davidii | reverse complement strand
CTCCTCCCCTCCTCTTCCTCCTCCTCCTCTTCCTCCCCTCTCCCCCTCTCCTCTCCTCCTCCTCCTCCCCCTCCTCCTCCTCCTCCTCCTTAACAGCACCACTCTGATGTACTAGTAATTAGATTCCCTTTCTATTTATTCTGTTTAGCTTTTGTTGATCCCCTTGAATTCCTGGCTTGATATATTTCATCAATTTTGAAAAATTCACAAGCATTATTTTTAAAATATTATCTCTGTTCTCTCCTTTCCTTTTGGTATTCTAACTACATATATGTTAAGTCCTCTTACTGTATTCTCTATGTCTCTTACCCTCTTTATATTTTGATACTATGGGCTTCATTTTTTTCTGTATATCTTTCACTTCACTTATTGTTTTCACCTTTGTCTAACCTGTTCTTCAACCTGACCCTTGAGTTTTTAATTTCAGATTTATATTTTTCAGTTATAGAAGTTTCATTTATTTTTCCTAGTTTCTATTATAGCAGATTTTAAAAATTTGAACATGGAAAGTTTATTATAAAGAATTGTTGACTCTAAGAAGGAATTGGAGTAACAGAGTTGACTAGGAAGAAGTAAAGAGAACTCTAAACACTACAGGAATAAGAGCATTCACTACTCTAAGGGCTGAAATAGAGCAACCAAGGAAGAGACTTCCCCCTTTTTCCCAGGGCTGAGGACCAAACCTTGTTGGAAGAGCACAGCCTTGGCTCTCTGGAAGGCAGCCACGTTGCACTGGTGGACCTTGCTGGAAATCTGCCCTCTGGGCTGTGGGGAAAAACTGCTCACAGTGTCACCAGAGGCATATTAATACAAAACAGCCAATGTGGGAGGGTGGTGGGGAAGCTGCTAGGTGATGCTGGGGCTGTGCACTGCTGGAACCTGGCACTGGTCAAGCCACCATTGCTCGTATAGCAGCTTTTATAATTTCCAATTTCCTGTCAAAACACTAATGCTTGGTTTTTATTTTCTTGACCATAATAAACACAGTTGGTCTGTGTCTGCTAATTCCATTATCTGAGGTCCTTTGGGTGTGTTTCTGCTGTTTGTTATTTTTGCTACTTTTCCCTCCTGATGTCTATCTCCTATTTATATCTTCTTTTTCTTTATTGTTTCTTGGAAATTATATTTGAAAATTTGTAGATGAATAATTTAAATACCAGGATTACATTACCTCTGTCCAGTGCAGATTTTCATTTTCCTTACAATAGGATTCCTTCCTTCCAGTCTCATCACCAAGTAAAGGATGTTTTACAAAGATCCCTACCTGTTATGTGTGCTTTTTGACCGTTTCCCTCTAGCTCTGTGGGATCAGCTAAAGCAGATACTTATGGTGTCTTACCCTTATCTCATTGGGACTTAACCACTGTATTTTGTGCACCGGGCTGACTTCCAACTGCCAGCATCTGAATCTCTTCACCTGAGGGCTTTCTTTAGTAGCCCCTTTGCATGGCAGGCCATCAGTGCTACAGAACAAATGATTCCTGGGAGTCACACTCAACCAGTGATTGATGGGAATTGGTGTATAAATATTCTAACCTCCTTTTCCCTAGGGTGAAATAATTTTTAGTCACATGGTCTTCAATAGTTCAAGAGTTCTGTAGTAGGATTAAACTTTACCTACAGTGTGAAGTTCCTTCATAATGTCATTATTTGTTGTCATTTCTTCCCTAATTTCCTCACTCTCCTAATAATTTACTTGCACTCAACTTTATCTCATGGAACCCAAAATCACTGAGCCAAGGTGCAACTCATTCTCTCAGATATCTTGTCTTGATCAGTAAACTCGGTGCAAGAGTGGACCTGATTATTACACTCACTAGAGCCCCGATGCACAAAATTCATGCACTGGGGGCAGGGGTTGTCCCTTAGCCCAGCCAGCACCCTCTCCAATCTGGGACCTCTTGGGGATGTCCGACTGCCGGTTTAGGAATCAGGCCTAAACCGGCAGTCGGATATACTTCTCACAATCCGGGACTGCTGTCTCCCATCTGCTCACCTGCCTGCCTGCCTGATTGCTCCTACCTGCTTCTGCCTTCCAGCCTGATCACCCCCTAACCACTCCCCTGCCAGCCTGATCGATGCCTAACTGCTCCCCTACTGGCCTAATTGCCCCTAACTGCCCTCTCCTGCAGGCCTGGTCGCCCCTAACTACCCTCCCCTGCTGGTCTGATTGCCCACAACTGCCCTCCCCTGCCAGCCATCTTGTGGCTGTGGGCACTGCCATCTTTGAGGGACTGGCAGTCAATTAGCATATTCCCTCCTTATTGGCTGTGGGTGCCACCATCTTTGCAGCCTGCTACTCAGTTGTTTGGTCGTCTTTCACTACCTCCCCTGCTGGCCTGGTTGCCCCACATAGCCTGCTGCTCAGTTGTTTGGTCATCCCTCTTTAACCCCCCTGCTGGCCTGGTCACCTCACGCAGCCTGTTTGGCCGTCCGTTCGGTTGTGATTGTCTAGATTCATGTCTTCTATTGGACCTCAGTTCAGTAATTTCTTACTCTTACCAACTCCTCATACTATTTAGAAGTTCTTCTTAAAAATATTTTACTAATTTTAAACAATTATCTTCAATGGGAGGATTAGTCCAAATTCCTTAGCCCACCATTGACAGATGTGGCTTCAACTGTTATCTCTTCAAACATTTTTTCTGTTCATTCTTTCATTGTTTTCTTGGGGATTCTAATTAGACATATTTTATACCTTCCCATTCTTTCTTGAATATCTTATAATCTCTCTGCCATAGTTTCCATTTCTTTTTCTTTCTGTGTTATAATCTGAGCAATTTATTTACTTAGTTCTATCTTCTATTATTTTAATTCTTTCATCAACTGATTCTAATCTGCTGTGAAAATCTTCTAAATTTTTTTTCACTGTCGTATTTTTTTTTCCACCAAAGTATTTCTGATGCTTGTTTTTGACATTCCATTTTTATTTCTTTAAACATTTCATGCACAGTTAATTTATGTTATGATTCTGGCATCTGAAGTCCTTGTTTTTTTTCCTTTTTTTTTTTGTTTCTCTTGTCATTTATTTCCTTGTGTTTTGCACCTTGATTATGAACTCAAATTTGCCCATA
>NW_006300372.1:3590807-3601752 GCF_000327345.1 Myotis davidii | reverse complement strand
CAGCTTGTTAATTTTCATAACAATATTTGGGCTGGTAGTAGTAACAGTTTCTAGTTACTTATGTTTTGCAAGCTTAACTCTACTAATGTGCTTATGTTTTCTGCTATGTAGTAGCTTTTTGACCATATGGGAGCCCTAATTTGCATCTAGTGTTTGCCGTCCATCTTCACCATAGATTACAGAACAGTGACAAATTACTCATCACTGAGGGAAGAAATGTTGGGGCTCAAACCAGGATAAGCCACTAGTGATCAGCTTCTTTGGCATGAAACACTTTGATTCTGCTTCTTCAGCTACACTTAAGATATGCAAACAAATGTGTAAGTTGTTCAACACATTGTATTCTATATATTTTCTTTAAATTTCCATTTTAGAAACTCTTTTTAAAGTCAGGACTTTATATCCTGTACTAATTCTGATGTTTAGGTTCCAGGTGTCTAGAGTTTCTTACTGAGAAGTCCGAGGGCTTGTCTGGAGGAAGTACTCTGCATTTGTTGTCCATCTGAATAGTTAGTGACTTACTGTAGGCACTTGGAATAGTTATTTTCTCTGTTATTGTGCCACAACTCAAAACAGTTAGCTTAACTTGTTTTCTTTTGCTTCCAGTGTTTATAGTTTGTATTTTTATATTAAATTTTATAACTCTTCAAGTACATGTTTTTGATGTCAAAACTATAAAACAGGGTAGTTAAGTCTGGCTTTAGCTCTTATCCCTCAAGCCTACTTTCTTCCTCTTCTTATAAGAAATAATTAAAAATTTTATGGTTTGAATTTTCAATTTTTAAAGAATAATATATACATTCACACATTCTCTCTCTCTCTCTCTTTAGATGAATGGTAGTCGACTTTACATTTTTGTCTCTAACTTGTTTTTTTCACTTCTCATTTTCTTGTGGCAATAACTCCATAGTAGTATATATAGACAGCACCCATTTCTCTTTTGATTTTTTTTTAAAGCTGCATAGTTCTCCCTATTGGATTTAACAAGTTCTTTACTGATGGGCAGTCTGGTTCTCACCAGTCTTTTGTTGTTACAAATCATGCTGCATTTAATAAATGAACCATTTTTGAGCCAACTTAAATGTGTATTTCTCCAGATAGAATTTCTGCCTCTGGAGAAATTTCCCTCTCTGGACACATTCAGTGTGTAGTTTACAGAATGTAGGACGACATCAAGGTGAGATGTGTGTACCAAGCAATGGGATTGATAGGATAGATATAGACCAGCAATTTTCAACCAGTGTGCTGTAAGAATTTTTAAAACACACAATACCTGACTATTTAGTCAGGGATACTGACCTCTTTTCTCTTAGATTGTCAAATAAAAAAATGTCAACAGCCAACACAATGATAGCTGCTCAGTGTGAATGAATCAGAATTATGCCTTTTTTTTTGTCAGATTGGCAAAAATAGAATACCTTTTTTGGTGTGCTGAAGAATATTAGTAATTAGTTTGTGGGCCATGGAATGAAAAAGGTTGACCGTAGCACAGTGGCATTCAATACCAAATGGTATTAGCGTCAAGCTGAGAAAGTTTGGTCTTTATTTCAGAGACAAAGGAAATGGAGAGAAAGGTTTAGAGCGTGGGAGTAAAATGCTCACATGAACATTGGTAAATGTTCCAGCTCTCTGTGGCTTAGCCAAGTGACTCTGGAAAAAAATGTGTTTCCTGGGAGTGTTCTTCACAAAGTAGGATCATACATTTAGCTTTTTATCAGGGAGGCTTTGATATATACATGCTATTTGTGCTATTTCTATGGAAGAAAATTCTCAAAAGCTTTTGAGTAACCAGTGAGACCTGAGCACTTTCCCAGCTAAAGAACCCTTCTGATGCCAATGCCACGGTGCTGCCATGAACATACTAATTTCATTATAACATTCAAATTGCATAGATTATTACTCTCCATGGTCCATTTTTCCTGAAGTTGATGAGTTTCTACTTCCTTCTTGATACCATGAAATGATCTCTTCTTCAATGTAGGAAATATTTGAAATTTTGCTTTATTATTCTCAACACTATATTTTGACATACATATTTTTACAAATATGTTTTGGGGGGTATTGCTAGCTATGATATTATGGTCAAATCAGTGTGAGTCTCAAATTCTTATTCGGAAAAGAGACAAGATGATCTATTCAGATTTAAGAATCCATGTTTCTGTGAGCTTGGGCATCAGGTGTTTTTCTACCGTCTTATCAGAACACTGAACAATTCAATATTTTCATCATTTGGAACACCGTCAATTCTTCCCTAATGTATTCATGGTTTAATCTAATGTCAGTGTTTTTCTCAGGGTGAGGGCATAAAGTGGGATGTAGGTGAGGCTAAGAATCTTACAAACTAATTCTAAGATTATCTGGCCTAATAATTTTGAAAAAGAGTAAAATGAGAATTTTGAAAAAGAGTAAGATGAGAATTTGCCTAACAAAATTAAAATATTTTTTAGAGTTGTAATAATTTAGCAAGATTGTTACAAATTTAAGTATAGACAGAAATATTGATGAAATTTCTGACATTATTATTTTTAATTAGGGATTTATTGATTGATTACCTACCATGTCCTAGCTTTAAGAACATGGTAGTGACCAAAACAGACAAGGATCCAGTTCTCTGTGAGTGTCCATATTAGCAGAGGAAATAGTCAATAAATAAGCAAACACATAAATAAGCAAATATTAGATGATGATAAATACAGGGTGTCTCAAAAATGTATATACACTTTAATAGCTGATAGCTCAATTTTGAAAATGAAATGTATTTTAATAAACACTTCCTTATAATTATTCAAAATGTGTACATACATTTTTTAGGACACCCTATATATGAAGAAAATAAAATATTGTGAGAGAATAGAGAACACCTGAGGGGTGATCAGAAATGAGCTCTTGAGGAAATGATTTTTAAAATAGAAGCCTTAATGATACAGATTAAACCATCTGATAATCTACAGGGTCTTAGAAGCCTGTTAAGTATGATTCAAAACTCCCTTCATCATCCTAGTACACAATTCATTATTAAAGAATGCACCTCAAACCAATGAGGAGCTGGTAGGCCATTCAAAAGTGTTTTCAAACTATTATTTGAGCAAAAATAATTATATCCTTATATCAAACTATATAACAAAATACATTAGGAGTGGATTAAAAATTTTAACATAAAAGTGGAACCATAAAATACTAGATGGAAAAAATGGATAAATATGTGTATTTATCTCTTAGGTGAGAAAGAACTTCATAACATAAAAGCAATGAAAGCAAATCACAGAGGGAAATATTAGAAAAATGTCTGCAATAAATATGGCAATGTATAAAAGCTCATAAAAGGAGCCAAGGAAGTACTAACATCTCAATTCATAAGACAGCAGGAGACATGGACAGTTAATACACATAAGAGTAAATACAGACTCTCTGAACTTATAAAAAGAGTCTACCTTACTAGAAATAAAAGTTATACAAAACAAAAGGACTGATGCGATTTTTGTCTGTTACAGTGGCAAAGAAAAATTATTATATTCAGTAATTTTGATGCTCAGGTACTTTTCATGTACATTATTCTCTTTTAATTTTTAATCTTTATATTTTTGGAATATGTATAGAAATATTAAAATTAAAATTTATCTTGGAGAGAGTTATTTCACATCTGTTACTCCCTTTATGAAGGGAGTAATAAGAAATGGGGGATAAAGATTTAAATGCAAGGACGTTTGCCAGAGCATGGTTTGAAAGAGGAAAAATGGGTAGCGACCTAAATGCTCAGCTTAGGGGAAGGCACAAGATTTATGCAACTGTTGAATATTCAGCTTTTGCACATTTTTAAAGAATAAGGGGTAATACATGTGATATAAGTCAAGGCATAAAAACAGAATTCTAAACTGTTTGTACAGTAGGTATCTCATACAATAAAAGGTTAATTTTGTGTTTATATAGCTTCCACAGCTCATTTGCTCTAGCTCTTTCTCCCTCTCTTTGGAAGAAAATGTAACCAACTATTAATGTGGTAATAAACTGGAGATAAGATTATAGATAGCTTTTATTTTCTTATTTCTTGTATTTTCCAAATATTTTACAATGAGCACTTACTACATTTATCACCAGAAGAAATGGCTATTATTTAAAAAACTAGAGGCCTGGTGCATGAAATTTGTGCTTGGGGCGGGGTGTCCCTCAGCCTGGCCTGCATCCTCTCCAATCCGGGACCCCTCGGGGATGTCTGACTGCCAGTTTAGGCCCAATCCCACAGGGTGAGGTATAAAGTGGGGTGTAGGTGACATCCCTCTCACAATGCAGGACCTCTGGCTCCTAACCACTCACTTGCCTGCCTGCCTAATGCCCCCAACTGCCCTCCCCTGCCTTCCTGGTCACCTCCAACTGCTCTCCCCTGCCAGCCTGATCTCGCCCCCAACTGCTCTCCCCTGCTGGACTGATAACCCCTAACTGACTCTGCCTTGGCCCCCACCACCATGACTTTGTCCAGAAGGAAGTCAGATGTCTGGAAGATAGCTGGTTGACCCGGTCTAATTAGCATATTACCCTTTTATTAGTATAGATTATTACCATTTTATTAGTATAGATGACAGGTATTTCTTTTCTTTTTTTAAAAATATATTTTATTGATTTTTTACAGAGAGGAAGGGAGAAGGATAGAGAGCCAGAAACATCGATGAGAGAGAAACATCGATCAGCTGACTCCCGCACACTCCCTACTGGGGATGTGCCCACAATGACGGTACATGCCCTTAACTGGAATCGAACCTGGGACCCTTGAGTCCGCAGGCCAATGCTCTATCCACTGAGCCAAGCCGGCCAGGGCTGACAGGCATCTCTTGAAACACAAGTACATAGAGTTGAAACAGTCCATGTAAATATTTATCACAGGACCACGTTTCCTCTGATGGAGGGGAAACAGAATTTTCTTTTTTCTCCTTTGCAGATTGAAGCTTCTTGTACCTAAAACCTAGATACTAGGCAAGAATAATCAGTATAAGAAATTTTCTACCTCTCTAATTTTGTGGCTGCTGGTATGACAGAAACAAAATATTCCTTGTTACTCATTTGCCATCATACTTCCAAGTAAATTACTCAGTATTACCCCAGTGAACTGTAAAAATTAATTTATCTTCAAAGCTTGTTTTTATCCAGAGAGTAGCTGAGTCATCTAAAGAGAATCTGAGTCAGTTACTAGGGAATCAAGGAAATGGAAATAACATTTTATAGTTAGGTTGCAACTGTATAAGAAGAAGATTATGCTATTTGTAAAGTTTGTCTTGTGAACCTTATTATAAAGTGATAGAATTCCATGAGGAATTCCTAATAAGATTGGATATAAAGTATTATGCTTTCTCAAAGTGATATAGAAAAGCCAAATTTTACTACTTACGGTATGCCCCTATGTAAACATCATTAAACTAGGTTCTGTATTGCCCCAAAAGATATGTTTTAGTATCTCCTGCAAAATTAGAGCTGAATTTTATGACTCTCTTTTCATGGTTATATGCTCTGTCAGCAGATGTTAATTAAAGATGCATGAAGAGGAGAAAGTCAACTTGTCATTGGCCTCTTTCAAATACTTTCTGATAGATAAGACATTTCAGCCACTAGAGCCCAAAGGCTGGAAGTAAATTGCATTGTCCCAAAGAACAACATAAGTGTCTGCGTTCTCTGAGCTTGAGAAGAACTGTTATCACAAAACATCACACACCAACTGGATAATAAACTGTTGTACATTCCTTTTCCAGCTTTGCGACATCAGGTAGAGGCCAAGTTTAACTCACCAAGGGTAGAGCTATTTGCTGTTGATAATGAATGGTGAATGTGGCTGGATCTGTATGTTTACCAGGTGTTTCCTGGCTCCATGTTGTATCTTCATTTTATTGGCCATAATTACCCCATTGTGAGTAATGACACACATTATTCACACCATTAACCTGATGCCAGGCCAAGTCAACCCTAGATTGTTTGCCTTTTACAGTAACCATTGTCTTACACTGAATAGTGTGTGTGTGTCCTATTTATTTCCTCCTCTTATTCTTTGTCATAGTTTCTTTCCTTATGATTAGAGACAACAAGGATTTTTGGGATGCACTGGGTAGTGATTCAGAAGGTTATGGTTACAGTCCTGGTTCTGTATGTTTGAATTTGAACAGTTATTTAAACTCTTTGGGCCTGAGATTTCTCATCAGTAATATTAGGGGTTTAGATTTAGTATTCTAACTTTTGTTCCTTTTATAAAATTTGGTGAGTCTGACCTCTCACATGCTCAAGGATGTAGTGACTTTTGGGAGATGGAGGAGAAGCATAAGACATAACCCATGCCCACAGGGAGCTTATGTTCTTCTTGAGGGAAGAAGGAAATAATTAAATAACAGTATGAGCTAGTAGTATGTGATCAGAGTGGTCAGAAAATGAGTTGTCAGTGGATAGGAAACTGTGTTGTAGTGGACAGGGAACTAGAGTTCTAGTGAAGGGTTATCAGTAGTCTAACAGTGGTCGGCAAACCGTGGCTTGGCAAACCATGGCTCGCGAGCCACATGCGGCTCTTTGGCCTCTTGAGTGTGGCTCTTCCACAAAATACCAGCTCTTCCACAAAGTACCGACTTCTGCGCATGGGCCACAAAGTTTCAATTGCACTGTATGTGCGCACCCGCACGTGGTAGTTTGTGGAAGAGCCACACTGAAGGGGCCAAAGAGCCGCATGTGGCTCGCGAGCGGTGGTTTGCCGACCACGGGTCTAGAATGATACACTCAGAATCTGTGGGTGAGCCTGACATCTCTTTAGGTCCCAAGAGCACAGAGATTTATTTGCACAATCATGGTGGTGATTTGTGGATTCACAACCTTTCATCTGTGATGATACCTGGGGGAAAAGTTCATACATGCAGTGTACTCTTTTCCTGGGTCTGCCAATGCTTTGCAGTGGCCGTGGCTCCCAAGCTGGCACTCCGCCCTATTCCTTCCCATCTAAGAAAATATACTAGAATACAAGTAAGCAGAGGTGATATTGTTATAGGAACTAATTTAGTTCACTCACAATAACCCCATGAGGCAGGGGCAAGTATTCTCATCTTTTCCATGTGCCTGGCTCCATATTGGCTGCTTGATGTGGATTATCTTATCTATGCTAACCATTGTAAATTGTTTATTATTAGTATTACCATTTTATAGATGAAGAAACAGACTGAGAAGGGAAGGGACCTGTACAAGTGTTTCCCTAGCAAAAGAGATAGTATTGGGGCTCAAACTAAGTTTTGTGGACCACCCCCCGCCCCAACTGTGTTCTTAACCACAATGATATGACTAGAAATATTTCATGTAGCACCTCTCACAACTTATTGTAACCCAAAAGGAAAGCTTGTCCCGTGGTTGAGAAACACTGATGTGCAGGATCATTGTCTGTGGTTTCTTTTAAGTTGCACTGAATATGGCTAATTTGGGGAGAGAAAAGATACCTGGTAACACTAGGATACTCCTGCCTTGCTGAGCAGCAGCATTTGCTATTTGGAATAATGACCAGAATGATGATGTTTTCCCCAACTATGTGATGTGTAACTGGCCTGCAATTCATCTTGTGTAGGACACAGGTGATGCACTCTGGGCTACTGGGCGCTCTTAGGTTAATGGAACAAGACAGGAAAATCATTTCCAAGTGGCCCTCAGGCTCCTTCATCTTGATAGGGGCCCTGTACCACAGAGGCACAATAATAAATACATCTTTTGATTAAGCACTTTTATCCTAACTGTTGAGAAGTAATGTTCACATAGATGGAATTAAGGATTTCAGCACCTACCTAAGCATGAACTCAGAGAAGAAAAGGATAGGATATGGCAGGCACTAGGTATCCATTGTGTAGTAAAGGGGTCACAGAATGGATTTTGGGGGGATGAAATAAATGCAAGCAGCTTGTCTGACTGTGTTAACACAAAGCTCTACTGTACCTGTGAATGGAGATGCAATAATCTTTCCTGCTTCTTTGTCTAAGAATGATGCCAATTTGGGACAAAACTGATCTGCACAGCTAAGGCAAATATCAAATCCTCCTATATAATAAAGAGCTAATATGCTAATTAGACCAGATGGCAGAATGACCTTCTGGAACTACCTTCTGGAATAACCAGTTGGGGTCGGGGGGCCATGAGGTGGCCAGGGCTGCGAGGGCTGAGCACCTTGCATGAATTTCATGCATTGGGCCTCTAGTAAATAAATAGAAATACTTATATAGGGTCCAAATAGTGCAATACAGCGTGCAAGATGCTAGGAAAACAGAGGAGAAGAAGATAATAAAGAGCTTTGTGGCCACTTTAAACTTAATGATGTGGCCTGGACAAATGTGTAATGACTTTGACAATGTATGCTGGCTCTTATGAAAGGAAGGACAGGGTATTATGACAGGGTGTTAGTGGGGAGTAGAAATGGGGCTTGGGGCAGGCCAGCCTCAGAAAGGGATATCTAAGTTCAGACTGAAGCTTGAATAGGAGTTGGCCAAGTAAGAGAGGATGTGAGGTTGTATATGAGGTAGAGAGAACTGTGAAGACCAGGAGGGACAAAAGTCTGGTGTTATGGTGGTGGAGATAGGTGGTAGGAAGGGGACAAAGGGAAGTGGGAGGGACAAGAGATGAAGCAGGAGAGATTGGCAGGGCCCAGATTTTAGAAGGCTTTGTAATTTGTGCTAAGAATATTGGCATCTTATTCTCAAGACAATGGGAAATCACTGAAATGTTTAACGTGGGCATCTTGTAAAGCAAATTTCAGCTGTTGGTAGGAGAACATGGAAATACGAATAGCTAGCTCCAGTAAGTCCAGTTAAGTGGTAAGTATCTTTGGATGGACTTTACTGGGTTGTCAGCCTACATTATTTCCCATCTGTAATGGCAGAACACTTATATTTAGGACTAGAGGCCCGATGCATGAAAATTCATGCAAGAGTAGGCCTTCCTTCTTTCGGCTGCCGGCACCGGCCTGGGACCCGGGCTTCCCTCCGGCAACCGGCAGGCACCCAGTACCCGGGCTTTGGATGATCCCTTGACCTTAAACTTTGTCTGGAAGGATGTCCAGTCTAATTAGCCTATTACTCTTTTATTATTATAGATGGCATCTGGGGTCACAGGACATATCTGAACAGAAGGGCTAGTTCAGGCGACTAGAACATAACAAGTAAGACTGAGGGCTTGGTTCGCATATCATCTGGGTGTTCAACTCTGTCACTGAGTTTGCATTCTTACATATGCATTCTCTATTCTTAACAGAGGATGGATGAGTATGGGACAGCTTAACTCAACTCAGCACTAGACAAAGAAGGGTCAGTGGCATAGTATGTGGCTTGAGAAATTTAGCTTAGGCCCCTGAATCATGTATTGGGGAATTGTGTATAGGTATTTGCTATCCAGAGTTGAAAATATTAGTCAAGCCAGATTGATTTCTTGTCTGAATATCTTAGATTAATCTATACCAATGGGCAGTGGAGTGAGCTTCATGCCTGCTTTTAAATAAACCAGTTTAGTGGTAGCCATAAAATAAGGTGGTAGCTTTTGTTAACCATGTAACTCTTTGTAGCTTTTGTTCACCATGTAGTTCATTGTGAAATTGTCCAGGAATGTGGGACCTTGCTACTTATGTGATTTAGGCAACAGAAGAAACTCAAACAGATTTTTGTAATGTTATAGTCTTGATCTGAAGGTTTACCAGAATCTCAAGATGACTCTGAGTCTACAATAAAATGTCTTGGGAATGATTAATAGTTTCAATTCTATAGAGGAATAGTGACAATTATTATTATTTGGAAAATTATTCACTCAATTTGGTCAATTACTAGTGATTTACCAAATACCTATTTCATAAAAATAGGTGGAGTGTAGGATTAGAGATGAACCACATAAGGCTCTGCCCTTGCACACTAGGGGAGTCAAGGGGGGATAATACAAGGCTGCTAAAATGTGAATGCATTTTCCTTTCCTTTTCATCAGATAGGATTTGATAACTTATGAGTGGCAAGTATCATGAAACTTGCTCAGTATTCCTCCTTAGACAAAGGAAAATAGCTCAGCTTCTATCCAATATGACTACATATGATATTTTAAGAAGTCCTTTTTTATGTATTTGGCATTAAAAGATGATATATAGGTGAGTCAGTGATTCACTTTTTTCTTCTTTTTTTAAAATATATTTTTATTGATTTCTGAGAGAGGAAGGGAGATGGAGAGAGAGAGGCAGAGAGAGAGAGAGAGAGAGAGAGCGAGTGAGAGAGAGAGAGAAACATCAAGGATGAGAGAGAATCATTGATCAACTGTCTCTTTCATTCCCCACACCAGGGATCAAGCCCACAATTTGGGCATATGCCTTGACTGGGAATTGAACTGTGACCTCCTGATTCATAGGTCAATACTCAACCACTGAGCCACACTGGCCAGGCGTGATTCACTTTTTTACCCATGTCCATAGACAACTCTGTTTGCTTTTCTGATTTAAATGGATGCAGGCCCCATACTTAAATTATATGTTCAATAAATCTGATACTTGATGCCTCTTGTCCTGGCTTGACAATATCCTTAAACATCAATGGTCCAGAAAATATTATTGCTCTGCCTGAGAGTAATAAAATTGATGGATGAAATGATAAGCATTAGCTAGGATGATATAACCAGAATCAACTATGTGTTTCTTACCAAAATTTAACTACTGTAAACCCTCCCCATCCAAACTGATATTTACATGGGTCATATATGTGGATATTGATATTTCCTCCCATGGGAAGTTCCCAAATTATCAATTAATGGAGCTTTTATGAATGATGCTAATCATCATATACATTTGCTTGGATTTATCTGATGCTTTCACACTACTCATAAAACTCTCAAGTCCATTATGTCAGCTTGATCTTCACTACCACCCCCTCCCCCAAGACTAAATAAATATCAGTTCCCCTCTTTGACAAGTGAAAAGGTAGAGAGAGGC
>NW_006300372.1:3573581-3590708 GCF_000327345.1 Myotis davidii | reverse complement strand
AAGCAAATTAAAAGGACAGGGAAGCATCGCTGTCTTAAAACTGTGACTGCATGTCACAGCAGGTACCTCTCATTCATCTAAGGAAGGGTCAGTGGCATAGTAGTATGTGTCCTGAGACTGTGCAGGATGTTTTGTTTCCTCTTTTCTGCTGGCAGAGAATTTGCTTTTCACACACCTTTCAGCACAGAGAGTTGTGGAGAGTCTACCAGATTGGCCACATTTACCTTTGATTCCAGAAAAAAGAGAGCTAGAAATACTTGAACATGCTGGAGAATTTGGTAGCCTGAGACTTGAATTGTGCTTGCTCTGCCCTCCCCATTTACAGCTCCACCAAGCTGTTACTTAAAAGGGCTGACACATTTTCTGACTGGCATTTGGAACATTGGGGAGCACATGTGCTGTGGAGGAGGTAGAATGGGTAGTTGTACATGCTTGTTTCTTTGCATGTACTTGTGGTCAGTGTAGAGGGAACAGAAGCACCTGATTTTAGTAGGAATATTATTCATCAATCAAAAGAAATAACATGCTGATAAATGCTGCAAATAAAGATACCAGTCAGTCATATTGGATGAGATGGGACATATCTTCTTTAGGATTCTGTTCTCCTTGTATGAGGCTTCTAATGACAGCAGAATCAAGTTGTTCAGATCTTGGCTAAGCCAATGAAGCACCCAGCATGTGTTATGTACAAAGTTGAAGTTACAGAATGTAGAAACAATTAGTGAGAAAGCTTCTCTACATGAACAAAGAGGAGGGTCCCTATATTGAGAAGAAAAGTGACTTTTCTTTGGTTACTGTGGTTTTTTTTGTTCAGTCTCCTATAGTTAGTTCATTTATTTATACATTCATTTGTTCTTTCATTCAACTAATATTTATTAATGATAGAGACACAATGGGGAGCAAAAAGCAAATATAATACTTGCCTTTAAGAGGCCTTTCCTAGTGCAAGAGACAGACATTAAAGAAATAATCCCATGAGTATATAGGTACCATCTGTTAAATTCAAAGATTAATTGAAAAAAAAAAAGCAAATATCTATCAACTGGTGAAAGGTGGTATATCCATACAATGGGATATTATTCATCAATTAATCAAAAGAAATGGCATGCTGTTAAATGCTGCAAATAAAGATACCAGTCAGTCATATTGAACTGGAGCCCATTTTAATGACTTCATTTTAACTTGATTACCTTTGTGGAGACCCTGTCTCCAAGTTTGTCATCTTCATAGCACTGACCACAGTGTGGCTGATTTTTTTACTATCTGTTCTTCCCATGAAGGGAGGAGTATGACTGTAGTTTTCCTGTGTCTATCACAGTGAGTGGCAACAAAGCAAGTATTTAATCAATAGAAAAGTTTCGGGGAACAAAATAAAATATTGCCAACTACTTATTTAATCAAAGTGATTCATAAAAAATATCTGTAAGAAATTCATGTTCTGTCCACACTCAGCTTTTGGGGCAGATAGGACAGAGGAGGGCTAAAGTCTTGGGTTTTCAAGTATGTGGGCGCTCAGTGAGGCTGAAGAAAGGCCAACAGGTAGGAGCCTTGCTGGAAAGATTAAAGGAAAGGATTCATCCCTCCAGTGGTACTTGGATGCAATGAATTTGGATCTGCAATGAGACTGCAGTGTATTTTTACACTTTGAATATCCATTGACAGATTACACAGAGGACTTCTGACCTTGAGCAGGCCACTTAGGTAAATTTCTGTGCTACTTAAGTGAACCATCTCTGTGGCGAGAAACAATAATGAATGAGGCTTGTTAATTTACATTTGTAAACATACTGAAATATCTGGATGAAAAGAAAGAATTTCTGCAGGGGTGCAAAGGGTGAGGTAATATGTTGGGCAAATTCTACCTTTTATGGAGGCAGAGAGGGAGCAGGCAGGCTTGAGGACATAGGTAGAGCCTCTGGCACATTATGTTTCAAACTCATCTTTGAAGAAAGGTCCCTTCTTTCAGTACATGGAGTGTTTTAATCACATGTATAAGTTATTATTCTAGTAATTATGTTCCTTTAACATTTACCTCCTAAAGTCTCAGTTTGTGTAAGGGGAATCTTTAGAGGGATTAGCCTGTGAGCTTTTCCCTTTACAACACTTTAGTTTGTTACTTTTACCTACATCGGTGACACTCAGCTCCTAAGCATTTCAAATCTCTGTTGCTGAGCTGTTTAGGACCCAAGGGGGATTACCTCATCAATTCTAGACAGATGTTCACAAATTCCAGTCAGAGATTAGAATAAACTCAGGAAGGAGAATTTCAACAAAAGCTTCCAGTCTGTGAGTTAATTATATCCATTTATAAGAATGGTTTTAATAATTACTTAAGAAATAATATCAACCAAATATAACATTTTTAAAATCTCTTTCAGAAGATAAATACAGACTCAAAGATAAGACATTTAATGAAAAACTGTCAAGGCAAAAACCAAGCTCTGGATAAGTCTAATCTGAAATCTCCTATAGGCTGGGGTGTTCAACCAGGTGAATGAGATACAATTTGGGGGGCCTTTTAAGATTAAAAACATAAATTCATGGATCAGTACTTTTTAACCATGCAACTTAGGGATGTCCTTGTGGAGATGTTTTTTTCATCACCATTTATCCTCTCCGTGCCCTCTACCCATCCAAAGTTTTGGGTGACCATACGATCATGTCTGAGCATTCGGAGCGTTATACTCCCGGAGACGAACCATTTATTTTTGTCTTTTACAACCAAAAAGGTCCTAACAAGGTCTAGGTGAGCTAGAGAATTGATTTATCTGCCTGTGTACTAGAAGTGACCAAGCTTCCTGGCTTATAGCTGCCTGCATTACTGATTTAGCAATTGTCACAATGCATGAGGTTAGATGCACCTTTCCTCAAGGCTTCGCTTTTGAAATTTACAATTGAATTGGGCTAAAATAGAATATTTAGCTATTCAAGCTGGCAGCAGAGACACTTGGTTTGATGCAGCTAGTGGTGCTAATGTCAGAATGAATATAATGGTTCCATGTCAAAACAACAGGACAAATCACCTGGAAGGGCAATTCAAATACGTAGGCCTATCGCTACTGGCAAATGGAACACAGAGCACCCCGCCTGACTGTGTTAGACCCAGGTTCTGGTGAAGCTAGCTGCCAACCTACTTAGATTTAGAAATGGCTATGGGAAATCATTGCTGTCTTAATAGCAAAAATGCTCTTGTAATGGTTTTCTAAGAGGTAATGGAAGCACAGTAAAGCTTTCGGGTGTTGGCTTAAAGATGTAGACCTGTTTGGGTGGGAGCTGTGAGCTCCAGTTAGGAAAAGGGGAACTTATTTTATCTATTCTCCCTTCAGTTAGAATATTTATTCAAGCATTCTAAGTGTAAGGCATGGGGGTTTAACAGTTATCTGTGAAGCTGCATCTTTGCTCACATCAAGTTCAGGAGGGAGACAGACAACAAACATATAAACAAGTGAGTAAAATGATAATGCAATATAGGTAACATATGAAAATGGAGTTTTGAGTTAAAGAATTACAGGGAAAGGGATCTACTGTGATGGAAGATCTACCTACTGGAGCTGAGACCTGGAGATGAGAAGAGCCAGGTGTATAAGGGGTGCAGGACAAGCAGCATAGCCAGAGGCTGGGGTGGAACAAGAGAGAGGGCCATTCAAAGGCCTAAAAGAAAGCTAGGCTGGCTGTAGCATAGTGACAGATGGAGAGCAAAGATGAGGTTGCAGGAGAGTCACTATTAGTAGTGCTCTTAGTCACCATATGAAGTCCATAGAAATGAATTTGAATTTCATTCCAATAATATGGGAGCCATTGGGTGTGTGCTAATGCTTGATACTTTTTGGTGTTTTGAGAGCAAATGTGTAGTTTTAGAGGCAGGTAAACCAAAGCTTTTATTGCACAGCTTTTGCTTACCGGTACAGGTGACACCTTAGCTTTGCATGCCTAATTATTTGCAAAATGCATCTTTAGTATAGGTAAATGACATTAGACTTTGGTATCTGCATTTGTGTCTAGATTCTGCTACTGATCACTCTGCAACCTTGAGCATGTTCTTATCCCTCCCCAGACCTCAGTTTCTCCCCTGGAAAATTATACTTTCAGATTGGATACTGCATTTGTCATGACTTTTTATTGAAAGTGATAGATACCCAGTCAAAAAATGACTTAAGCAGAAAGTAATATATTTGTTAATGTATCTGAACAATCCAAGGGAAATAGCTTCAGATATGCTTGCATATAGGAGCTCGGATTAAGCCACGGAGAAATCTGATTCCCTATCTTTTGGCTGTGTACTGACTTCACTGTCCAGGAGGTCCTTTCTATGATGCTTCCCAGAAGATCCAGGCTAGCATCATTTGTAGAGTAAGAAGTCCTTGAGCAAAAGGATATTTCTCTCCTAAACTATGTTATCAAAAGTCGTAGAATGGCATGCTGAGTTGGGTCATGTGTCCATGGCTGACCTGTGGCCAAGGTGTGGGGAATAAGATCATTGGCCAAGCCTGGGTCATGTGCCCTCCCCGGAGTCAGTTCGAACCACATGAATCTACAGCAGAGAAGGAGTGGTCTTTCACATGATGATTGAAGAAGAGAGAACAGACTCAGGGCCGATAAGCAAGACATGGCCATAAATGCTCTTGGCGGTTTGAACAATTAATTCCATGAATCCTTCAGTGGAGAGTTAGCCCTTTGCCACCTCTTCCTAGTTGAAATTAGCCATTGAGTCTTGAAAAAACCCTTACTTTGGCTTAAAAAACCAGGATTGTATGTTGCATTGTGTAAATCATGCTATATGACCAATGCTCTCCGTCAGTTTCTGTGTTGTGTCTCTAAAATCAGCATAAACCTAGACTGTGTCTTACAATTCTTATTCATGATTCATAACACTTAGTGAAAGGCATTGCTTTGGAGCACCCATCTACTCCCTGGCAGTGCAATTATCCAGAGCTAAATGTGTCTTCTCATAATTTTCAGATTGAATCCTTTGTTGAATTTCTAGAAAAAAGTTACCACTGGGTTATTGTTCAGCACTGTTCTAGAATTATTTACAACTTGAAATATGCTTATAAGAATCACCATGTATCCCCTACCCTAGTATCTTTTCCCCACAAAAAATGTGACGGTACTCTTTAATATAACTCATGTCTTTTCGCAAAGTATTCCCATCACTCCTGCCTATATTCCTACCTGTGTTCCTGCTATTCTCACCCACTAAAATTTCACATTTCGTCAAAACCGGTTTGGCTCAGTGGATAGAGCATCAACTTGCGGACTCAAGGGTCCCGGGTTCGATTCCGGTCAAGGGCATGTACCTTGGTTGAGGGCACATCCCCAGTGGGGGGCGTGCAGAAGGTAGCTGATCGATGTTTCTAACTCTCTATCCCTCTCCCTTCCTCTCTGTAAAAAATCAATAAAATATATTTAAAAAAATAAAATTTCACATTTCTTTAAGTTCTTGCTTATCCATGAAGTACTGGACCTGCTAGTCTGCCCTTCTGACTTCCTGTTAGTACAGCGGTTCTCAACCTTTGGGTCGCGACCCCGTTTGTGGTTGAAGGACCCTTTCACAGGGGTCGCCTAAGACTGTGGTTGGTAAACCGCGGCTGGCGAGCCACATGTGCCTCTTTGGCCCCTTGAGTGTGGGTCTTCCACAAAATACCACCACACTCAAGGGGCCAAAGAGCCGCATGTGGCTCATGAGCTGCGGTTTGCTGAGCCGCAAGTTTGCCGACCACTGGAAGACCATCCTGCGTATCAGATATTTACATTACGACTCATAACCGTAGCAACATTACAGTTATGAAGTAGCAACGAAAATAATTTTATGGTTGGGTCACAACATGAGGAACTGTATTTAAAGGGCCAGAAGGTTGAGAACCACTGTTTTAGTACGAGTCATTTTTGCTACTTGATTCTGATCCTTTATCAGTTACTAGAAATACATGACTTTTTAAGAGTTTCATGTTCTACCTAGCTGGGTAAAACACATGACCTTTTAAATGGCATATAATTTCTATACCATAACATTTGCTCTTCTAAGATATACAATTTACAGTTTTTAGTACATTATCAAAGTCATGCAACCACTCTCTAATTCCAGAATATTTTCATTACCTAAAAAGAAAACTTGTACTCACTAGCAGTCCCTCCTCATTCATACTCTTAGAAGTGCATGACTTTTGTCTCTGAAGTGAGCTCCTTGAGGGCAGTGGCTGAGACCTGTCCTTTTTGTGTGTGTCTCTCACAGAAGCCCAACCCGATTTTGGGGCCATAGGAGGCACTGATTCTCGTTCTGTGATTTCTATTCAAGGCAAGACTGAGGGCCATGTACCATACTGGAAAGAATACTGAGCAGGGAGTCCGTTTTAGTTTTCTGTCCACTCTGTCTCCAACTGTGCCCTTAAATAACTCTCTCCCTTTCTTTAAGTCTAATTTCCTTCCTCATGCCTCTGAGGAGCATGGACTCAGTGATTTCAGTGATGCCTTCTAGTTCAAACTGGCATTAGACACTGTTAATGTTGAGATCAAAACTGACAACACATAATATAGTTTATTGAATGAAAACAGCAGGCCTCCTTCTAGTTCCATTGGGGTTTGATAGAATATGGGAAATACTAAAGTTTCTATCTTGGAGGATGGGGTGGAATACTAAAGTGTCTATTGGGATTGGTGATGCTTGGGGGATACAATGTGGTCTGGCTTAGTTACATCTGGACTCAGATGAACGAAGGTGGAATGCACCAATCCAGGAAAAATGAGTGTGCTATTCTTTGTCAAGGTCCCAACCTTAGCCTTAGTTATTTTGGGGGAACGTTTACTTCTACAGTGGGGCCTTGACTTACGAGTTTAATTGGTTCTGTGACTGAGCTCGTAACTCAAATTACTCGTATGTCAAATCAACAGTGAACGAGTGAGACACGTGATGCTGGGCTGATGTTGTGGTGTTCACTGTGACGTTCGCTGCGCCAACTAGTGGTAGGGTATCTGAAGCTGGCTTGTAACCCGAATTTTAGCTCGCAACTCAAAGCAAAAAATCGGCCAAGAGACGGCTTGTATCTCGAAAAACTCATTAGTCGGGACACTCGTAAGTCAAGGCTCCACTGTATTTGCATTCAGAGGCTTTTTCTCTGGAAATTACAAGTCAAAATACCATGTAAAAATAATGGACAGAAACACAAAAATACCCAAATTGTGCTCTGTACTTTATTTCTAACTTGGAGGCTGAGCATCTTTCAATTTCTACCTCATGAACATTGTGGCCATACAATTTCAATCATCCTTCAGGTCACCAAGGGTCCAGTGTCTTCAAGAACATCTTAGGAAAAAAAGTGACTCATTCCTATTTTCATGTTTCCCAAATGAGTGGTTCAATGTTATGGAAATGAGGTCGACATGGTAAACAGACAGCTGTTCTGTTTTTTTCCTTCCTGGGAGATGAAGGTCAAATACTCCTTCCTTCTGCTTAAAAGTCCCCTCCCAAATGAATTGTAAACAAGAGTTGAGGGCAGCCCTTGCTGCACTGGGAAAGAAGAGAAGCATTTTGGAACAGCCTTTAGAGGTGTTGACCATACATATATTTGATTGTTTGCTCATCTCTTTGCGGTATCTTTCTTTCACAACATGAAGCCACTGATGGAATGAAGTTAGAATAACTTTTGACATAGCTAACCAAAATAGATAGTGAAAGGACTGGTTGCTAAGCACAGCTCTGCTGGGTTTTTTGGCTGACAGCCTGTATTAGCACGCAGGGCTTTGCAGAAGCAAAACTTTAGTTATTGGTGGCTGGTTGTTTACTGCTGCTATTGCCTCTCATAAAATAGTGAGTCAGCAGCACATGCAATGTTAAAGAGGAATTACTGAAATTATAAGCCTAACAGGATATAAGCTGCTTGAGGATATGATTTGTTCAAACATATATTTCCAGAAATATTGAGCACCTATTATGTCGTGGGTGTGTGGTAAGTTCTGGGGATACAATAATGAATTTGTAGCTCCTGTTTTTATGGGACTCAAACTTGAGAGCGAAAGAGAGAGGGCGGGGGAGAGGGGAAGAGACTGGGGGGGGGGAGATGATGGGTCAACACTTATTAGTATAATAGTGTCCTCAGACTTTCTTCTCTTCCTGTTCGGTGGTGAAGATTTTTGGCTTTGTTTTACCAAGGCAAAGGCATTCAGTATCTTCTTCCATTTCCTCTGAGAGCTGTCCCACATTGATGGTCTCGTTTTGGGGGGTTGGTGATGATGAACTGGGAAAACATAGATACAAACAGGAGAAGCAAGAGGATAGTTGGGAATGACAAGAGGTACCCGGGCTAGAGTAAGGGGAGTTTTTCTTAAAATGTTGGGAGAAAGGCAATGGAGAAGCCACAGGATATGAGTGAAGTGGATGCCGGTGGAAAAAAGATTGTAAAATGCATTTTTATGGATTTTGGTTGCCATTTATGGTTTTCAGGAAAAAAATGCTATTAACAAAACTTACAACTGCTTATTGTTAAGAATTCAAATAATGCCAAAGTTGATGCAGTGATAAGTAAAAGCTGCCTGACCTTCACCCCATTCCCACAAACCATATGCCAATGCCATTGTTCCAGAAGTAACCACCGTTAAAAACAGTGTGCTTTCAGAGCATTTACATATCAATATTAATATATGTACACATATGTGCACACATGTATGACATATTTTAAACAAGCGAGACTATGTTATGTATTTTTGATGCTTTGCAAACTTTTAAACTTAATACTAATGGTATATTTTTATGTCATAGGTATATATATTTCTCATTTTTTTATTAGCCTCATGGCATATTATCTCAATTTATAAAACTATTTCTCAATTGATGGAAATCTATTACATTATTTCTAAGAACATCTTTTTTAAAAAAATATATTTTATTGATTTTTTACGGAGAGGAAGGGAGAGAGAGAGTTAGAAACATCAATGAGAGAGAGACATCGATCAGCTGCCTCCTGCACATCTCCTACTGGGGATGTGCCCGCAACCCAGGTACATGCCCTTGACCGGAATCGAACCTGGGACCTCTCAGTCCGCAGGCCGACGCTCTATCCACTGAGCCAAGCCGGTTTCGGCTCTAAGAACATCTTTTTATATATATCTTTCCCAGTTTTGTAAACCTTTTTGTACAATAGAATCTTAGAAATTGGTTTGCTGAATCATAAAGAATGATTTATTTTTGTTTTATATAATTTTTTTTAATTTTTCAATTACAGTTGACATTCAATATTGTTTTACATTAGTTTCAGATATACAACATAGTGGTTAGATATTTATATAATTTACAAAATGATTCCCTCAATAAGCATAGCAATTTCATTTCTGGGTATTTATCTAAAATCTGAAACACAAATTCAAAAATATATATGCATCCCTATGTCCACTGCAGCATTATTTATAATAGCTAAGCTATGGAAGCAGTCTAAGTGCCTATCAATAATAACTGAATAATGAAGATGGGTACATACATTTAATGGAATAATACTAGACCATAAAAAAGAGTGAAATGTTAGCATGTGTGACAGCATGGATGTACCTAGAGGAAATTATGCTAAGTGAAGGAAGTTAGAGAAAGACAAATACCATATAGTTTCACTAATATGTGGAACCTAAAGAACAAAATGAAGAACAAACTAGACAGAAACAGAAAACAAAGTGATTGTTTCCAGGAATGGGTAAAAAAGGTGAAGGGATTAAGAACTACAAATTGGTAGTCTCAAAATAGTTATGGTGATGTAAATTATAGCATAGGGAATATAGTCAATAATATTGTAATAATTAAGTTGGTGTCAGGTGGGTACTACAGAATGTTTTAAATTTGTTAACAATTATTTGTAAGTAAAGTTTTAAATGCATTGAATTTTTTTTCATGGACTTTGCCAAATTTTTCCCCAGAATGCATCATGCTACTCTACAAAGGGTTAGAGAATGAATGTTTTTCACATCCTCATTTTTCCCGTTCTATCTTTAAAGAACTGTAGTGTCACTGGTGAATTTGCATAAAAATCCTCAGATTCTTCAGTTTTTTTTAAAATATATTTTTTATTGATTTCTTACAGAGAAGAAGGGAGAGAGATAGAGCTTTAGAAACATCGATGAGAGAGAAACATCGATCAGCTGCCTCATGCACACCCCCTACTGGGGATGTGGCTGCAACCAAGGTACATGCCCTTGACTGGAATCGAACCTGGGACCCTTCCGTCCGCAAGCTCACACCCTATCCACCGAGCCAAACTGGCTAGGGCAGGGACAATAGTTTTGCAAAGCCAGATTCACTGCTTTGTGGAAGAACAATTCTTTTGGACATGCTCCAAGACATGCCTTTTATATAAAGCTTTAAAGCTTTAGAAATGCTTCCAAAGCCAGCTCTGAAGTTGCTTGGAGGACTCTGAGTGGCACATAAGTTGAGTTTACTTTAGCTCTGAAAATTCTTAGGGCAAAATATATCTACAGAGTCATCAACTTCATTCAACAGCCTTCACTGGGGAATTTTTAGTCTTCCCACAGGGGACATTTAGCTAATAAGGTTATCCATGCTCAGATGTGTACCTGTCAAGTCAGTGGTAATGAACCCTTAGGTCCAGAGGTATAATAACAACAACAACGTTCTGTATTCTTCTTTCTATACTAGAATATCTCAGTTCTGTAAAATATCTTTTCTCACACTTCAGTTCTGTACTAAGGACTTTCAAATATTCTGTCTTATTTAACATTTAAACAACTATGTGAGCTAGATATTAATATTCCCATTAAAGACTGAAACCAAGTGTCGAAGACTGTAATGCAGGGAAACGTGATCTGGAGGTGGTTGCCACGCCTTCCACAAAAGACTCACAACACAGTTGTGCTTCCATGGAGGAGTAAGGCACACCATGCATCACTTTCTGCATCACCCTGATACTTGAAAGGAGATGTGCTGGCTATTGTCTACTCTGCCATGGAAGGATGACCTGCACTGCCTGTGTAAGTGAACTCTTCAGATTCAGGATAGATTTGGCCAATGGGGAGACCAGCAGGCAGGGGTAGGTTGAGATTGGGGACTTTAATCATCTTGCTTTTAGCTGGGCCATGGGTTGGCTCTGTCCCTGCTTCTGCCAAGCTGCCCTCTGTACATACCCACTCTCTCTGGATTCCGAATCATTCTTTGCCTTTCTCAGTCCTCGTGCCGTGGCTATTCCTGGGGTTCTGCATTGTTGGTTTCTCTAAACTCTGCCTACACCTTTGTAAAGATTCTTTTTATTAATCTTGTCTCATATTCCCCAGTTGGAGTATGCCATCCGTTTTCTACCAATGCAGGGGGTAAGCATCTCCTTCCTAACGTATTTTCTTTCTTTTTAAAAATATATTTTAATTGATTTCAGAGAGAAAGGGAGAGGGAGAGAAAGATAGAAAATCAATGATGAGAGAGAATCATTGATCAGCTGCCTCCTGCACTCCCCACACCGGGGAACGCACCTGCAAACCAGGGAATCAAACTGTGACCTCCTGATTCATAGGCTGACACTCAACCGCTGAGCTATGCAGTCTGGGCTTTCCTAACGTATTCTCAATTACTGCAGTAACACTTTTCCAAAATAGAATGGTCATGATTTCAGCCAAAGGTCAATTGTCTTTACTTGGAAGAAACCAAAGCTTCCCTAGTCAACTTTTGATCATTTGTGATTTAGTCACCAAGTTAAGGCGTTTGTAACCTGACGACAAAAGCATTGGCCAGATGGGATATAATGTTTTTATAAGTTATTAAGGAGGTGCCTCTGTTTACAAATTGGACAAGATTTCTCTTGACTCATCTAACTACAAATAATAAATAAAAAGGCAAATTTTCATGTAGTATTTTTGTATTTTATAATGATTTTAGCAGGAATATTTATTCTCAGTAGTATTAGTGCTGTTTCTAACTGTTAAAGGAAGAATATTTGTGTAGTTGGGCAACTGGTCATTGAAGTGGTATTTACCACTCAGGTTACTGACATAAGCTTTCATGTGTATACAGCTTCAAATAAATGGCAACCTATGAGAGCAGATTACCTAAAACCATGTTAAAATTCTTTTAAGAAAAAAAATAGTAAACATTTTATTTCTTTATGCTGAGATGCTCGTCTTAGACTCTGGAACTGAAGACACCAATGTTTAGGAATTATTATATTTAGTTTGGGCCATTTTACTCAGTGCTGACTAGATTTAATTTTGTCCCTTGGTTTGCCCGTGTCTTACTTGGGTATATTTCTGATATTTTATTTAATATCTTAAAATTCATTTTTAATGTGTGGAAACTTAAGTTCTTGAATATTAAAAAAAAAACTTGTGAAATAGATTCTTGGGTCACATTTCTTGTGACTGTTGAATAAACCCCAGACTTCGTTTTACCCTCTCTTTCCCCTTGCTCACTATGTCCTGGCCTCAAAGGCTCTCCTGTTGTTCCTCAGTCATCATAGTTGTTCCTGTCCCAGAATCTTATACTAAAAACCATGAGGCTACTCTGATATCCCTAATTTCAGTTTATACCATAGGGCTCATTTGAATCCTTTCCCCTTTCTATATTTGTCCTTTCCTTCTTCTGTGAGAAATTTGGCTCCTTAATATGCTTATTTATTGGATTAATCCTTCAAATCATAGGCAAACTCATTACCCTGCTGGTCTCCTCTTCCATTTGGAGTCCTTCCTTGTACAGGCCCAACCTCTGCTGGTTTGCTTTCCCAACTCTCTCCAACCCTGGTGGGTGTGTTTTGTTTTTGTTTTTGTTTTTACTAAATTAGAAAAAAATAAAGATGGAAGAAAACAACTTCATCTTATAAAATGAGCTTATAAAAATTACCCACTTTCAGGATAGGTTTTAGAATTAAGTAATGAAATGCTGTATACTTTTCCTATAAGTACCGCGCGCTAACCGATTGCGCCACTGGAGCTCCTGTATACTTTTCCTAAATAGTAATATTCAATGGTTGTGTCCTAACATCCTATCTAATAAAGACGGAATATGCAAATTGTCACTTCGTGACAAAGATGGCGGTGCCCACAGCCAATAAGGAGGGAATATGCAAATTAATGTGACAAAGATGGCAGTGGCCGGCCCAGAGCGAAGGCAGGAGGCAGCGGCCAGAGCGAAGGCCTGGGTCCTGGGTGCCGGAGGGAAACCAGTGCCAGCAGCCAGGGGAAGGAAGGCCTATTCTTGCACGAATCTTTGTGCATCGGGCCTCTAGTTTAATATAATATTTACTGAACACATAAATAGCCTGAAATGAATAATAATATATCCCACCCAAATTTAATAGAGCTGAAAACATGAGTTTGCTATCTAGTCCTAAACATACTACCAGTTCACTAAGAATTTGAGCAACTACTTAAGTAAATTAACTAAAGAAGTACTATTTAAACACCTTTTATGTTCCAGAAAGTGTCGTCTAAGGGCTAAGGAGATAAGAATTAGCAAGACAGACTTCATCCCTGCTGTCATAATGCTTGCGGTCTTGCTGAGAAGACAGATATCTAATGAGCAATAGCAATAAAGTAGGGTGAGTGCTTTGTTACAGCATAGAATTTTGAGAACACATTATGGGGGTGCTGAACCACATCTGCAGGAGCGGTCAGGAAGGTTTTCTGCAGAAGATGACAATTAAGCTGCAACCTCATGATGAGCAGGAGGTTAGCTGGGAGGAAGAGGGAGAAGAGTGTTTGGGGCAGAAGGTACGGAATGTGAGAAGGTGAGAGAGAGAGCATGTTGTGCTTGAGGAATTCAGTGAAATTCTATGTGATAGGTGCAAAAAGACTGGGGGGCATGGAAAATATGTGGTTGAAGAGGTTATAAGGGGTCTTATGAATCTGTTACAGACCTTCGGCATTATTTTAGAGTGTAATGAAATTCAGCAAAGAGCGAAACATGGGAGCAGTGCACTTAGCTCTTTGAAAGCATTGTCTGGCTTCCTGACTGATGAAGGGGTATTGATGGGGGCACGTGGAAAAGCTGGAGGCAGAGCAAGAGCTTAATACAGCCAGTCATCCTGAGGAGAGATGATAATGGCATGCTCTGCACAGAGACCACAGAAAGATGGAAGTGGATATCAGTGAGAGATATTTAGTGGTGAACTCAGCAGAAATGATGGTCAGAGTTCTGGTGCAGGCAAATGCTTCTCCTTGAAATAGGGGACATGGCAAGATTAGTAGGTTGAGGTTGGGAGAATGATGAAGGGGAGACAAGAAGTTCATTCTCTCAGTTGTAAAATGAGAGGGTTAGCCTCACAACAATAAAATTCTGTGATGATCTTGTTTTATCTCCATGTGGCTAGAGACAGAACAATTTTAGAGCTGTGGAGGGATTCTCTAAATATTTCCCTTTTCCTCCTGCTAGTCAGGCATCTAACCAATCTAGCCTTTAGTTAACAGTTAAGCTAAGGGAACAGAAAGTGTTCTTATTGCTTAGTATTTAAATCAAACCAAAAGAAAGGGAGTAGGGAATCTAGCATAAGCTGGCAAATATGTTAGCTTTCCTAAGCATGAAATAACACAAAACTTATCATTCCATGTTTTATAACTCGGGTGATTTTAGATCTTCTGTGGCCAGACTAACTTTAATGTCCTATAATTCTTAATTCTGTGATTTCCGTTTTCTCTTAGCTTGAGCAACTCGCCCAATTGCTTATGACTACAGTTGCTACAGGGAGTCGTTATACACAGATGGCTTTTAGGAGGGGAGTCAGTTTCCTTGATTACCATGCCTTCTCTCTGCACTGATTGTTATAAGAGTAAAAATTCTTGCATGTCAAATGATGAAAATGTTTCTAGGGTCTCAGAAAGGGAAGGAACATCATTTGGCAGATGATCTCTGTATGACTATACTCTGATGAAAAAGCTGCTTGGTTCCTTTAATTTATTCAGATAAATTTTTGTAAATGATAAACCAAACCAACCTAGGCACCAAATGGAAAAGACGAAGCAGAATTTGCAGTAGAGAGTATGTATTGATTTCAGTGTGTAATTACACCCACCTTGTTATACAGTTTCATTTTCCTCCCCTGCCATCTTGCAAATAAGTAAAAAATCTTATTAGACATCCTTGTGCCCATATTTTCTTTTTAGTTCATTCAACCGTCTTACCAGGAGAGCACAGATAGAAAAAGAAAAACTTATTTATTTGAAGTCAATTTTATTTCTTACATTACTTTTTTCTTTACTGACTTATTTCACTTAGCATAATAATCTCCAGGATCAGGACCATCCATGCTGTTGCAAATGGTAGGAGTTCCTTCCTTTTTACAGCATTATTTCTTTTCTTATATTACTCTTAAGTCAACTTTTTATTGCACAGTTGATGCAAGTTTATTATAGAAACATCAGAAAATAGAAGCCATTGTTTTTCACCCAAACTTGTCTGAGGAATGGCCTGATCCATATGAATGGCTTTTGAGTCCCAGCCATTGACTCAAAGTACATTGTTAACCAGCCTGTTTGTTTTACTAGTACAATGAGAGATTTTTGTGATCTATAACATAAAACCATGTACAATCCTGGGTGGACTTTTTCACGAGGATTAAGAAAACAAAGTTGGATCATAATGGGTGGTTTCTCCAGTTTTGTTACCTACTGCCACATTTTGAGGCCCCAGAGCAAAGCAAAACCTATTCTTGTTTGAAGAAATCTTCCTGAGCTCTAACAACAATACTGCCAATGACTGAGCATTTACTATGTGTCAGACATTATACTAAGTACTTCACGTGCATTTCAGTTAATCTTCATGGAAAGCCCATGAGGTAGGTATTACTTTCCTCTTCAACAAATGGATGTTCTGGTATAAAAAGATGAGCTTGTTCCAGATCACAAAGCTTTCCACCTAATCATGAAGTTAAAATTGTTTCTCCTCCTCTGTCTCCTCTCGAGTGTGAGCATGGGCCCACCTCATCTAAATCAGAATGGAAATTCCTTTAGATGTTAGTGAAAAATAGCTGAGATGAAAAGGTGTCTGCTTTCTGAACACCTGCCATTGAGAGCTCCTGTAGTTGAGGGAATTAGAGTCAGGAGGAGACCATTCATTTTGTCTTTCTGGCCAAACTCTGTGGTATATTCTGATGACCAGTCCCTTCTACTGGGCTCCTCTCTGTTTGCTTCCCAGTTCCATTCTTCTTCAAGTGCACGAATTTCACCACAGATGTTCTTTGTTTCCCTCGTCAACAAGTCTGTGTCTTAGAAGGGGTCACATAGACCCTTTATCTCCATACTACTATATACTACAGTCCTGCCTCCAAATGCTGTTTAAATCTCAGAGGTCATATTTACTCACCTATGTTTTAATTTTGATCTTTCTCTGGTGAATGACTTGTTTTTGCATTTGATAAAGATACTAAGTATTAAAAAGAATTGTTCTGAGACCCTATTTTCTGCTTTCCAATTAGTTTCTTATAGAAATCAGTGTTTTCCTTTTGGTTCTACGTTATTTTCTTTATGTCATGCTAACTTATAACAGTTTCAGAATGCATGGAAAATAGGAAGTGTAATGATAATAATATTATGGGCTTACATATGCTTTTATGTTTTATATTTTGTGAAACTATTTTTTTTCATCTGAAGTAATGTTATTTCCAACTTATTTATAGGGAAAAGGAGGCTGGCAGACACTTGACATTATTCCCACATTCCTATCCTTCTCTTACATTGTATTTCCTGTTGTTACACCTACTGTGTTTGTTTTACAGGTATTTATCTGGGTGCTTTGTTCCTCCATTTTCGCATTTGGTTTAAAACCCATTTGTTCAGCTGATCCTCATTTTATTTTTCACCTGAAAATCCAGGCACCTTTCCTTGCTCTACCAAGCACAGATAGGTATCTAATCAAATGACAGCTTGAGTATGGATGTGCTGTGCCATATGAACTTTATGAATGTAAGGTGTTAGTATATCATTTTACCCTGCCTGCCCTCTCTTTTTCTCTATTCAATGTAAGATGGTGGTTTTCCAATATCAGAATATGTAAGAATTACCTGGGGGAACTGGTTAAACTTGCAGATTCCAGGAATTTTGCTGAAGGAATAAAGAGCCACAATTTTAAGTCCATGAAAAAATATATTGATTAACTCTGTCCCCAGAGGTTCTCAGTCATTAAGTAAGTGGGATGAAGCCCAAGAGTTTGTATATTTAACA
>NW_006300372.1:3568154-3573130 GCF_000327345.1 Myotis davidii | reverse complement strand
CGGTAACTAGAGGGACCCAGGATATATTTGTTATCACCAGCAAAAATACAAGCAAAACAAGACCAATAGACAGTCTAGTCATGGTTGGCAAACCGCAGCTCGCGAGCCACATGCATCTCTCGAGCCACAAGCAGCTCTTTGGCCCCTTGAGTGTGGCTCTTCTACAAAATACCATGTGCGGGTGCACTGACAGTGTGATTGAAACTTCGTGGCCCATGCGCAGAAGTCGTTTTTCGGCCTGGGCGAGTCTATTTTGAAGAAATACTGTTAATATTTGGCTCTGTTGACTAATGAGTTTGCCGACCACTGCCCTAGATGATCCCAAAGAGTCCTTTCAGTTCTCTGATTTTATGAGCTAAGAAAACTCTTTAAGTAAATCTGCCATTTGACCTCTATCTCCAATGCAGATGTTCTCTGATGTCTAGGGACTAGGTAAGTGTTCTAAAGGAAAAAATACTGACCTGAAAGTGACTGTCATTTTGACGTAAATGATTCAGTGCTAAATTTATTGACCTAATTCACAAAGAATTTTGTGACTCTCTAAACTCTCTTTGAGCTCTGTATGAATTCATTGGCCTCAAATTGAACTTGTACTTGCAAATAGTTATCAGAGTGTAGGTTTGAAGAAAGAAAATCCAACTCAATATGAACACCCATACTGGAATTTAATGCAACTGAAGTTTGTCGAGGGCCCTTTGTCACCCTTGTTAAATTTATTGATCTTTCTGTGTCTCAACTCACCTCTCTGTGAACTCATCGGTCACTAATGATTCCCCCAAATTGGACAATTCTTGACATCTTTGCTTTTAGAGAGAAAGATGATTTGACAAAAATTGTAAGCAATTTGAATTCTGTTATCTTATATAATAAGACATCACTAAGGTTCCAGTGAACTTAAAATGAACTCTATTTAATGTTGCTGGGAGCAGAAAAGGGACAAATCACCACAGAGGGTCATGTTTTATCTATGAGAAGCCCCTGGTCTCTCAGACACATCTCCAGAGGGTGGCAGTAATGAGCTGTAGTCCTAAACTAGGCTCTGGTGACACTCCAGTCTCTAGAATGGACTCCCTTGAACTAAATTCACAAGCAACTGATATATGAGAACAGAATACAATGTATTTATTTATGTTAATAATATAATTTATAATGGGGCTAGGTGTGTATATATTTTAATAAACATAATTCTACCTCACAATACAAAACCAAATTATCTGCAGTTTACTTGGTGAGCATGGGATTAGAGCAAGAGGTTTAGGTGGAAGATCATGATTGTTTAAAGGCATTAAATTATGACGGTGTAATGCATAATCTCTACCATAGACAGATAGTGAGCTAGTTTTGTGTACTTAAATGAGTTCTTATAATGGTAATGGCCTGAACTTGGCACACAGGCTGCTCCAGATCAAAGCCTCACCCTGTAACTTACTGTGTGACTTTTGATACTTTTCTTACATTCTGACCTTCACCTTTCTCTTCTGTAAAAATTTGCTCTTCTTCATTTTATTCTTTTCGTAGATTTTAACTTGTAGTAGAAAATCCAATCCCCCTTATTTCCTCATGTTTGAGGTTGATCTCGGTGTCACATCCCCCTTGCAATCACTCAAACTTCAAATTGAAATTTCACTGCCCTAACCTATTCTCTGAAAGAAAATTTGATGGAAAGAAAATTCTTATCTCATAAAAGACTCCAATGACCAACTTTATGAACTATTTGACTTATGGGAGAAAAGCGAAGCCTCAGTGCCCCATTTCTTCCCAGATAGCCTCCAAATGTGACAATTACTGATAGAGAAGCTTTCACAGAGGAAGGTTCTTGGAAGGGAGAAAAAATGCCAATTTCAACTCAGTGACTATTCTTGAGATCTTATTAATGTCTCCATGATTCCCACGGCTGCTACATGAAGCTATTGGCACTCTAAATTGGAATTTTACTGGCTACTGTTATTTTGGAGAGAAAGAAAGGTTGAGAAGGTGATAAAATGTGAATTCCCTCAGGTGATCTTAGCAGATCAGTTAAATTTAAAGGGCAATGAAAATTATTGACAATCAAATAAACCAACCTCTTTAAACATTCAGGAATCAAAGAAAGGCCTGCCTACCAGGAATTATACCAAAGGGATAAAGAGCCACAATTTAAAGTCTATGAAAAACATATTAATTGATTAACTTCTTGTAGGCCCAGATAAAACATGCTGAAATTTAGGAAAAAAGAAACAGATCATTAAAATAAATGCCCTTGTTTTCTTGATGCATCTAACAGGTTTCTATGAATGATTTTTTTTAAAAAAAATCATTCATAGAAACCTGTTAGATAGAAAGGTGAGCAACAGTTGACTTGTCTTCATGGAGAGTACAGCCTAGTGGGGGAGTAAGGTAATATTCAAATGATCACACAAGCAAATGTATCATTTCAAATCAGATAAGTTATGAGGGGGCAACTGTGATACCGGGTGAGCATATGGTTAAGAATATTTAACCTACAGAGGAAGGTCAAGGAACACTCTTCCTGAGGAAGTGACAAGTGAGATGAGCTATGAAAAAAGTGAGTGAGGAGCAGAATGAAAAAGCTAACGGCTTGCACAAAGGAAAGGTCTGGGGGAGCAGAGAACCAAAGACTAAAAGATGGGCTCAGCCTGGTTGGAGCAGGACTTGGGGGGACAGCTTAGGGGCATCAAATCAAGGACAACTACCTTCAGGGGTAAACTACTGTTACCCATTTGGTGTGTATCCTTTCAGACCATTATAAAGTGCATATATGTTTCACATTTTCCATGTTGATTTCTAAAACATAACACAAACCTTTTATGTAATGTGAATTTCCTCTTAAGTAGAACAAAGATTTATCTCATTTATTTCCCACTTACACATTTTTGCATATGATTTAAAAATTTTGTTTACTTATTACTATAGCAATAATAGTTTCACGGGCTTTGTTTAGTTAGACAACTGTAAACAAGAAAACAGAAATAGCCCATTATCTCAAAACCCAAATAATTCTTCTTGATATATAAAATACCTGTGGTAAAAACAATTGAAACAATATGGACAGGAATTTATAAAAACTAAATATTTGCCACTCCCAGGTTCTCTTTCCAAAGCAAATTACCCCTACAATTTTTGTGCATATCTACAGAAAAACATCTCACAACATATATACGATACACTCACACATATAGCACAAAGTGGGGGGAGCATGCTGTGTACAGTCATCTGCAACCTGATTATTTCTCTTAATAGAACATCCTGGAATCATGTTGCAGCCTGTGAGTAGCAATGGTAGCTCAGTGGTTCAGGTCTGGGTAATCTGGGTTTAAACTCCAGCTCTGCTACTTACTAGATCTATTACCTTAAGTGGTGATTTAACCTATGAGTGCCTCAGTTTCTCTATCTCTAAAATGGGGGTATAAAAGTACTTTTCTTATAATGTTACTATGAGGATTAAGTGAGTTAATCCACAAAATATATTTATAACAGTGCCTTTCACATACTAAGTAAGTGATGTGTACTAGCTGCTAACATATCAATATGTACTATTATATCATTTTATTATGTTTGTTATTACTTTTATTATTGTTTATTTTATTATCATATAGAGATATACATTATTTTTAAAATATTGCTTAAAAAATTTTGTTATGGAAAATTTTAAATAGAGATGGAGAGAATAGTAGGAAGAATCCTCATATACTTATCACGACTTCCGAAATTATTAATACTTTTGCACCCTTGTTTTATCTCTCTCCTACACTTTTTAAAAATAATATTTTAAAGAATGTTCCAAGCATTGTTGTATTCTCTTTGTGAGTACTTACAGTTTAAAAACAGAGATAAGTTAAAAACCTCTATGTCATAACCAATGGGCACAGACGGGGGCGGGGAGGCAGTGAAGGCATGTGCTGGAGGTTGGGGGAAGCTGGGGAGAGGTCAATGGGGGAAAAAGAAGACTTATGTAATACATTAAACAATAAAGAATTTTTTAAAAAGTCATTCTAAAACTTGATCTACCGAAGTAGGTGGCAATCTTCACAAGTGAATACAATTCCTAGAAATTGTTCCCACTGAGTGACAGCTATTATGACTGCAAAGTCTAGTATGAGGAATGACTTAAATAAAACATACACAAAAAACCTCTATGTCGTTGTCACATCTAACTCCTTAATATTTTCTAAAATATTTGAATTTTAGATTCACATTTGAATTTTTCATTGCCCCCAAAATGTCTTCTTTACAGTTGGTTGTTCACATCAGGTTTCAAACACATTCTTACTGCATTTGTTTGTTATAACTCTTCATTCCCTTTTTATCCCATAATAGTCTCCCATATCACCTCTTCCCACCTTTTATTTTTGCCATTGACTTCTTGGAGAAGCTGGATCTTCTATAATGCCTCATATTATGCAATTGGCTGATTACTTCTTCATTGTGTTATTTAACTTGTTTCTCTGTTTATCACATTTCCTGTAACTTTGTAGTTAGATCTAGAGTTTGGGGTACTTGTACTTTCCAAGTGTCCCATTTTGTTGTTCCATCATAAGGCTCATCATCACAAGGTCTTCCTTTGGCTGAATATACCATCATTTATTTAGCTGTTGTACTATGGACAGTGTCACAGGATCTGCTGTGAGAAAATTTCTTTGTACAGTTGTATGAGTATTTCTGGAAGTGCAATTTCTGTATCAAATGGTCACCCTTAGACATTGTTTATTATAGGATTTGACAATGTGGCCTGGCTAGTGTGGCTCAGTGGTTGAGCATCGACCTATGACCCAAGAGGTCGCGGTTCAGTTCCTGTCAGGGCATATTCCTGGGTTGCAGGCTCAATTCCCAGTAGTGGGCTGCAGGAATCAGCAGATTGATGATTCTCATCATTGATGTTTCTATCTCTCTACTCCCTTCCTCTCTGAAATCAATAAAAACATTAAAAAAAAAAAGACTTGATAGTCAGTCTGGAGCAAGCATGTCAAACTTGTGGC
>NW_006300372.1:3549324-3566846 GCF_000327345.1 Myotis davidii | reverse complement strand
CCTTACACGCAGGCGCACCATTTCTCTCCATTGACACTAGCAGCGAATATTTTAGCAGCCGATTGCCACGTCATTAGTCTTGTAGACACTGGTTTGGTGTGTGAAACAGGAAATCATTTTTGGAGAACAAGAAAAGTAGGTTTATTTGCGCCACGCTTATTAATTTGTGCAGTTATCCAGTGTCTGGTAACTTAATGTTCAGGAAAATATTAATTTTTGCGCCTTACACGCAGGCGCACCATTTCTCTCCATTGACACTAGCAGCGAATATTTTAGCAGCCGATTGCCACGTCATTAGTCTTGTACTGACTGGTTTGGTGTGTGAAACAGGAAATCATTTTTGGAGAACAAGAAAAGTAGGTTTATTTGCGCCACGCTTATTAATTTGTGCAGTTATCCAGTGTCTGGTAACTTAATGTTCAGGAAAAAATATTAATTTTTATAAAATGTTCTGTTATTTTATGTTAATGATTACTCATTTATTTCAGCCCTTTGTATTCAGCATGTCTATCGAGATAAACATACGTTTCTATGAAAATTGAAGCTTTAGTTTTTTTGTGGCCCATATAAACTTAAACCTTGTTTATTTGGCCCATGTTAGCCTTTGAGTTTGACATGCTTGGTCTGGAGTCTTACTAAGTTTCTAATATTTTTTTTTCAGTTTATGGATGGATAGAAAAAATATAGGGATATTGAGTTAAACAGGGTTAAGTAGACTTGTAGAATATTAAAGCTAGAAGTCTAATGCTAACAATTGCAGAGTACAGACAAGTTATATACATAGAAGTTAGGGTTGAGATGCTAGTCAGTGAAATCCAAATGCACAATACAATAAAAGAGAAGGCAATGTAGTGCTATTATTTTAGTTTACTTTTTTCTAGTTGAACAATTGGAAATAGAGAAAAGTAAAAAGAAGAAAAAATTCAAGCATAATTTCATTACTTGGAAGCAACTGCTTTTATTAACATTTTGGGGGTTTTTTGGTACTTTTTTTCATGTAGTATTAACATTTTTCATAGTTGTGAACATAACTTACAAATAACATTGTATTCTTTTACTTCAGTGTTCTTTCTCCCATGTTATTAAGAACTTTCTGCAAACAATATTTAATACATGCTAAAAAGACCATAGAGTGGGCTTATCATAATTAACCATGTTATTATGAGGCATTATTTATTGTTTACTAGAGATCCAGTACTATAAACATTTTTGTGAATATAATTCAACAAATATTTATTAAAGCTTTTTGTTATAATGTATTTGCATCAGACATAAAACTTTTCCTGTGTTTTGGAATACGGTCTTCATAATCCAAGGAAGGGGAAGAGGAGATAGAGAGAAGGAAAAAAGGCGGGGTAGTGTGGAGTAGGAGGAAACAAAACCTTCAGATCTAGCAGTCCTCAAGTTCCAGTGTGCACAAGAGTCACCTGGGATGCTTGTAAAATACAGATTCTTGGCTCCACTCCCAGATGCTGATGTAATAGGTCTGGATGGGGTCAAAAGCCTGATTTTGCTTTTAAGCAAATTTGTGGATGTTTCTGACATAAATGGCTTGTGGCATGTGCTTTGGGAAAAGTGGCCATGACCAGTTCCTAGGTAAGAATGTGTTGGTGATCCTTGGCTGTGTGTGGGTCCTCAGAATGAAACTTGTTACGGACTGGTAACAGATGCTAACTCAGCCTGGCTCTGTTTCCCACTCACACCTCACTTTGCAAAAGGCAAGGAGTGTGTCTCTGGCCACAAAATAGCTTCTCTTGGTAATGGGAGAGCTGAGCAACATCATGGAGCTTGAAGAGCGCCTTTATCGTCAGGCAGCCCTGCTCCGGTGGGGAGAGGACTGCAGAAAGCCCCCTCTCCTTTTGGAAGAGGAGGCGGTTTGGCATGGCCCTCCTTTTATCTCTGAGGGCAACTCCCCCTCTGCTTGTCTCCGGTTTTCTTCTCTCACTGCCTTACACTCCTTGGACGCCCAGTGTTCTGCTGCTCTGATTTCTGCAGGGACCATTGCTATTTGGTTCCCTGGAGCCTTCTTACATGATTGGTCAGGATGATTTGTGGTGATGCTGTCACGTCTACTGAGTTATGCAGTGTGGCTCTCTGCTGATGGAGTGTGTGCTTTTGAGCAGGAAATGGCCTTTATAAATCTTTTCTTTAACAAGGGCTTCAAAAATTTGCCTCATTCTTTGGAGCTCATAACTGTGTGCTCATATCAATAAACTTTGCACAGGGAAGATTGGTTGCTTGAAGCCCTCCTCTGTCTTTGGATGCCACTGAACACGGGGCCATCCATCCAGGCAAGGAGGCTTCCATATTTCTCCAGGTAACTCCATGAATTATAAGCAAGGATAATGAAAGTAGGAATAATCCAACACCAATTATTTCCAGAATTAAAAAGGCTTGTGAATGACGGAAGGCAGTGTAGCACACACAACTAATACCTCCTGGTACTCCAGACATTTTAGTAGCTGAACGCTTTAAACTGTTCAGTGCACTGGAACCTTCTGCTGTGGTGGAACTGTTCTGGCATCTGCCCTGTCCAATGCCGTAGCCACTTGCTGCACGTGGCTGTTGAGTGCTTAAAATGTGGCTGGTCTGACTTAGAAACAAAATTTTAATTTGATTTGATTTTAACAAATTTAAATTGAAATAGCTACATGTGGCTAGTACAACCTTATTGGGCAGTGCACCTATAAATAATTCAGTGGACATTTCTCACAGCTTTGAATTAACTAGAGAAAAGGTCAGCCAGATGGAGTTTTTAAAATAAATGTAGTCTTACTTATTGTATTTGTAACTCCTCTCTCCTCTAATCATGACCCCCAAAACTTGTAGAAATTCTCACAATTATAATTAGAGGCCTGTTGCATGAAGAGATTCGTGCAATAGGCCTCCCCTTCCCTTGGCTGCTGGCACCAGCTTTCCTCTGGCACCCGGGACCCAGGCCTTTGCTCTGGCTGGGCTCCAGCCAGAGCTCCACCCCCCTCAGCTGTCAGGCTTCGCTGCGCCGCTGATCCTGGGGGCGTGAGGCCTTGCAGCTCCACTGATCCTGGGGCAATGAAGCCTCGCTGCTTGGCAGGCTTCGGGTATGTTTGGCTTTGCTCCACTGCTTGGAGCCTAGTATGCAAATTAACCGCCATCTTTGTTGGTGGTTAATTTGCATATCACCCTGATTAGCTAATGGGAAGTGTAGCGAAGGTATGGTCTATTACCCTTTTTGTCTTTTATTAGATAGGAGTCCAAAGATGACTCTAAATACTTCTTTACTTTTCCAGTTAAGTGCTTATCTTATATAATAAAAGAGAAACATGGTAATTGGTATATGACCGCTACCCTTCCCATTGGCTAATCAGCAAGATATGCAAATGAACTGTCAGCCAAGATGGCAGCCGGCAGCCAGGCAGCTTGAAACTAACATGAGGCTTGCTTGCTTCAGTGATAGAGGGAACCAACGTTCCCCAGCTGCCTTGCAGGCCTCTGAGCCTGCAGTTTGAAACATTTTAACAAAGAGAGAAGCTAAAAAAAAACTCCAGAAACCAGCTTTCAGCAAGCTGGGATCTCAGAGCTGGAGTCACAGCTGGAGTTATACATTGTTGCGATTACCTACTTTCAGCAGTGGAGGCCTAAGAGCGGGAGCCTCAGAGCTAAAGCTGGCCCAGAATTTTAAAAAAAAGAAAAAAAGGAGTGGTTGGGAGCTTCCGTCCCCCGCCAGCCTGAAAACAGCCCTCAGCCCCTCACCCAGGCTGGCCAGGCACCCCAGTGGGGACCCCCACCCTGATCCAGGACACCCTTCAGGGAAACCCAGCCAGCCCCACCCATGCACCAGGCCTCTATCCTATATAGTAAAAGGGGAATATGCCTCCCGGCACCGGGATCAGCGTGACAGGGGGCAGTGCCCAAACCCCCTGATCGCCCTGCGGCTGTGTGTGTGACAGAGGGCGGCGCCCCAACCCCCCCATCCTCCCTGCTCTGCGGGTGACAGGGTGTGGCACCGCCACCTCCCCGTTGACCCTGCCTTGAGTGTAACGGGGCAGCGCCCCCACCCCCAATCGGCCCTACCCTGAGCCCGACCAGGGGCTGCACCTAGGGATTGGGCCTGCCCTCTGCCACCCGGGAGCAGGCCTAAGCCAGCAGGGCGTTATCTCCCACGGGGTCCCAGACTGCGAGAGGGCACAGGCCGGGCTGAGGGACCCCCTCTCCCCCCCGAGCCTCTAGTTATTTCTATAGAGCCCATACTGGCCAGTTTTCTTTTTTCATTTCTCCTGCCCCAAGCTTCCTTCGGAGCTGTTATGCATCTCCATCCCTCTTGGTGATCACAAAACCATTTGGATGATCCCATTCAATTTTGACAAGGAAAAACTGTGCATGAAAATGTTCTTTTAAAAATGGACCAGTCATTATCTCTATGAGGTGGGATTACATTAGATTTTCATTTTCTTCTTTTAGCTTCTTTCTCCTTTTATAAGTTTTCTACATACTGTGTTCTTTCATAATTAAAAACATTTTGGGTAAAACTTTTAAATATTTAATTCTGTCCATCACAACAGAGTTCTTACAACTTTAACTTTCTTTCTTTCTTTTTTCATTTAAACATGCAAGCAGTACTTTCAGGAGGCCTGCCTGGACTCACATGCTCATGAAATAGAAAGCAAAGGGAACTGGAGAAGAGATGCAAAGTACATGACATTTTAAAAATTCATCCTTTGAGCCATGTCATTAATCTGTAGGCCTTAAAATAAATAGCTGTGTCCTTATTTTCTATGAGCATTAAAGCAGATATTTCATTATAGCCTCTAAGACAGCGGTCGCCAACCCGTGGTCCATGGACCACTGGTAGTCTGTGAGGTCCGAAAAGTTGGTGACCGCTGTTCTAAGAGGCCAGGACCAGTTAATAGCCTTGAACTCCACAAAAGTAACCTGTTCCTTACCGGCTCCAAGAGAGAGGACACTGTATCTTTTCCTCTCTTTCCCCATCTTTGAAAGACACAGAACACAATCCCCAGTATTTCATCTCACATATGCAATAAACATGAGAGTGCCTTACTGACTGCAGTGGGCACACGTGAAAACATTTTGCAAAATTATGGAGAAATAAAGACCTTTACTCACTAGTGCCAACCAACATAGGCAAGGATGAGAGTTTTTGGCAGCTACATTTCAAACCCATTGCATCCATAAAATGATTCACTGTCCAGTTGTATACAAATGAGCAAAATCACATACTTAATTTCGGACTCTCCATCCGCAATATCATTTCTATTCCAGTTCCACTGCTCATAATTTAAAATGAAGAAGGTATATCTGCATTCATTTCTTAGATCATTGCTTTGGCACTTTCAAGATGTTATCCAAGCATGACTTTTATAACCTTGTGGAAATTGCAGTGATAAAGGATGCAGTTTTCAAACCCATTTCTTTTTGTGAAGCTGTCCCTCAGCCTCCCTTAACAGAGCAGTAGGGAGAACCACAGGTCTTTTACTGTCTTCAGTTTTAAAGAGCGTTGTTTTAGTCAATGAGACATACACTGTGGAAACAAGGGCAATGCACACTTGTGGTAATTTTCCACTGCACATCTAACTAACCTTGATTAAACATAAGGCAAGGGGCTGTTCTGCCATCTTAGCCCCTCAAATTGGTTTCAGAGGAATTGGTTATAATGGAAATGTCAAGCCCTTTAAATATCAAACCTTTAAATACCATACAGGAATATAGATGCGCACATAACTTTGCTCATTCTTAGATTCTACCATGTCACTTGTCAGAACTAAATCAAGACGTGATAAAGGGAAATAAACTATTGTTCTGGAAGCAATGATGTAAACAATTGGATATGATGAATCGGTGAGGCCAATTGCTCATCTTTAGAGTAAGATCTTTTCTCTGAAAGTCAGAGCCAAATGGGATCTGTAGAACATTGGCAGCTATGGAATTATGGGCATGTCTCATTGTTTCTTCCAGCCCACTTCTTTTCATGCCCCTGAGGACTTCTTTTCCTTGAAATTAAGCAATTGTGAGAATTGCTCTTTGCAAATGAGTTCAGGAAGCTTGCTTGTCATTTGAAAAATAATTTAAAAATCTCCTTATATTGGAGAAAGCAATAAAGTCTACTGTTGTGTGTTTAATATATGTTAAGTACTAAATAAATATTTATTGGATTGAGTTTTTTTGATGACTGGTGATTGTACTAGGCTGAGAAGACATGGACTTGAGTCTCACTGTGTTCTTAACTAGCTCTGTGACCCCAGATAAATCACTTAAACTCTCTGGGTTACAGTAAAATAGTAGTTAAAAATATATACCTTGTGGGGGAGGGCATCTAAGGACATGATCACCAGAAATTCTTTGAAAGTATAAGGTACAAATGAACAAGATGAAACTGATGTGCAGAGAGAGTCATTTAAATGAAGAGCAAAGTGAAATTTTCACAAGTTCAAGTATGATTGAATCAGTTGCATTTAACGGAGATACATAGGGTGAAAAGGCACATGTCTGTATTAGAAATAAGGGTTCCAGTAGTTCTGAAACTATACAGGATCTATGATTCTGTGGAATGGCAGAGATGAACTTGCTAAATGCTGCCCAGAGAAGCAGTCTTGTGTGAAAGGAGGCCTAGAAACAATGACAAATAAGATGCTAGAAAAATGTCAACTATTAGTCCAAGATCAGGGAAATAGCTAAATACTGATGAAATGGCATGTTTTCTAGGGAGAAAGTCTTTTTAAGTTGCCTCACATAGAGAACTGACTCCAGTTACAGGCTGGGATATTTTGTCACACCGCTGAGATTTTCTATAGGTAAAAATTGTAGGATGTGGGATATTTAACCACTTCTGCAGCACGAGTCAGCTTGGTCTTCTCAATTCTATTTGCCTCCCCCCGCCACTCCCTGCAAAGAAACTAATGTTTATTGGGCCACTACCTTGACGAGCCAGATATATTGCATTTATTATCTTGCTTAATTGAAATAGGTTGGTTGGGTTAATTATTATCATTTTGCAAATGAGAAAATGAGGATTCAGGTCTCAGGTTCAGTAGTTTACAGGTTCAGCTGGCCTTATCTCATGGCTTGTGCACTTTCTAGCACACCAGTGTTTTCCCAAACTCTTCTGCTAAAAGGGTCTGTGATCAAATAATTTGAGTAAGTGGTGCATGCTTACTTAGTCTCTTCTTAGAGGCTGGCAATGCCTATTCACAGGTAAAAGCCTCAGCAAATTCATGTGGTTAAGCGAGTCTTAAAAATATATTTAAGTACTTTTTCTTTCCTTTTTTTATAATCACAGAATACCCATTTCTTGTGTTTCTTAACAAACACATTAATGCTTGAGAAACATATTTTAAGCACTGATACTTGTCCACCATACAACACAATTTGAGAAATGCTTGGCTTTTCCTATCCTATATAATAAAAGGTAATATGCAAATTGACCCTCACTCCATCACGCCATCACAAGATGGCTGCGCCCACAGTGGAGGCAGGGTTCCGTAATATAAGATGGCTGTGCCCACAGCAGAAGTGGGATTCCCGTAATGAGCCATAACAAGTGATCAGCAGGGACCTGAGGCTGCATGGCACCAGGCCAGGGTGGGGGACCTGAGGCTGCAACCCCGCCCTGGCACTGCGCTGGAGGACCTGAGGGTACGCTGGGGTCCTGAGGTGGTGCCCCCCACCCAGCTGGGCTTGACAGGGACCCTGAGGCTATGCCCCCCACCCAGCTGGGCTTGACAGGGGCCCTGAGCTTGCACCTCCCACCCGGTGGGGCTTGATGGGGGGCCTGAGGCTATGCCCCCCACCTGACAGGGCTTGATGGGGGAGGGGCCAGCCAGGTCTGGGTCTCACGTGACTTTGAGGTGCATGCGGGTGGATGGGGACTTGACTCTTGGTCCTGTGGCGTGCCCCAAACTCTGACATGAGGAAGATTTTCACATACATTTTACTAATTTTCTTTCATCTCTGACACTTCTATTATAGAGAAAGGGCACGTAGCAATATTAAAATACTAGAGGCCTGGTGCACGAAATTCATGCATGGGTAGGGTCCCTAGGCCTGACTGGTGATCAGGGCCAATCTGTGGGGCGACAGGCAGGTCAATCCGGGGGAGCGAGGGCCTGCTGGCACCCACCTGGGCTGGCCTGGGGGCAGCTCCTGCATTGAGCATCTGCCCCCTGGTGGTCAGTGTGAGTCATAGCGACCAGTTGTTCAGCCATTTGGCCAATTTGCATATTAGGCTTTTATTATATAGGATTTCCTCTAATTGATTCCCTTTTAATGTGCACGAATTCATGCACTGGACCACTAGTCTTGAGTATAAACTTGTTTAGTGTAAAAGTCTTATCATCCAAGAGCAACAGTGGATGGATCAAAGGACCTAAATAGGGTCCACTAGAAGCCCATTGCACGAAGATTCACACAATAGGCCTTCCTTTCCCTGGCTGCTGGCACCGGTTTTCCTCCAGTACCCGGGACCCAGGCCTTTGGTCCGGCTGCAACGGAGAAGCCAAGCCTCTTCAGTCTTCAGTCTTCACTCCGGCTGGAGCCTTCAGTCTTTCCTCCGTGCCTGCTTATGCAAATTAACCGCCACCTTTGTTGGGTTAATTTGCATAGTCGCTCTGACTAGCTGGTGGGCATAGCGGAGTGACACCAATTTGCATGTTTCTCCGGCCCAGAATCCCAGGGACAGGCATCAGATCTGTGTAGATTTGTTTTCTTTTGTAACTATATACCTTTGTTCATGATAGTTAACTCTCATTTTTTAACTATAATAAATACTCTTAAATATTAGAAGATAAATAAATAATTGGAGTTTAAATTCCCACCCAACGAAGAATCCCCTCAATCATAAGATCCATCATGCTTGACACTTCTATGACTGCTGAGCTCATTAGTTGACAGCCATTACAAGACAATCTGAATAGCTTTTTGGGTATCTAAGACATGCAGATGGAAAGAGAATCATTCAATCAGTCCATCACCTAGATGCTTTGAGTTAGCAATAGACAACATAGGTATTTTCCAATATACAAATATTTGGAATCCTAAATACAAAATTTCAGGAGGCATTATTGATTGAATCTATTTTCATCTGGTTGTGATATTAATACATAGCTTGAAAAAATTTATATAAAAATAAAGAATATAGTTTTTTAATTGAATTTATTGGGGTGACATTTGTTAATAAAATTCTATAGGTTTCAGGTATACGATTCTACAATATATCGTCTGAATATTGTATGGTGTGTTTACCACCCCAAGTCAAGTCTCCCTCCATCACCATTTACCCTGTTCTATTTTCCCCTGCCCCTTTCCCTCTCGCAATCACCATACTGTTGTCTGTGTCCATGAGTCTTTCTTTTTTTTCTTTGCTTAATCCCTTTACCTTTCTCACCCAACCCCTCATCCCCTCCCCTTTGACAGTTGTCAGTCTATTACCTTTATCCATGAGTCTGTCTCCACTTTGTTAGCTTATTTTTTGCATTAAATTCCACATATAAATGAAATCATATGGTACTTGTCTTTCTCTGACTGGCTCATTTCACTTACCATAGTACTCTCCAGGTTCATCGCACTCTTTCAAAAGTTAAGATTTTCTTCATTTTTATGGCTGAGTAGTATACCATTGTGTAAATGTACGACAGCTTTTTTATCCACTCGTCTACTGATGGGCTCTTTGGCTGCTTCCAAACCTAGGATATTGTAAATAATGCTGCAATGAACATAGGGGTGCATATATTTTTCCAAATTAGTGTTTTTGGTTTCTTCAGATTAATTCCCAGAAGTGGAATCACTGGGTCATGAGGCAGTTCCATTTTTAATTTTTTGAGGTAACTTCATACTGCTTTCCACATTGGCCGCACCAATTTGCATTTCCAAAAACAGTGCATGAGGGTTCTCTTTTCTCCACAGACTCGCCAACATTTGTTTGTTGGTTTATTGATGATAGCCATCTGTAAGTGAGGTAATATCTCATGGTGGTTTTAATTTGCATCTCTCTGCTGATTAGTGATGCTGAACATTGTTTCATATATGTATTGGCCATCTATATATCCTCTTTGGAGAAGTGTCTGTTCAGGTCTTTTGCCCATTTCTTAATTGGATTGTATTTTTTTTATTTTTGGGTGTTGATTTTTATAAGTTCTTTCTAAATGTTGGATATTAAGTCTTTATCAGATGTATCTGAAAATATGTTCCCTCATTCAGTGGGTTGTCTTTTCATTTTGTTGATGGCAAGAGTGAAATGCATATGCCAACTCTGCCTCTTATAACTGGGTGACCTTGGAGAAGTCACTTAATTCTTCCAGCCTCAGTCCCACATAGGGCTAATAATTGTATGCTCCTCATAGTGTGGTGAGGAATAAAAGAAATTCTGCATGTAAAACATTGAGTAAAGTGTGCACTTAGTAAAGGTTCTATTTCTAGTTTGCTCAAAGAGGGTTAATCTACCTGACATTTCTTTCTTGATTTTCACCATTCATAATACTAGAGAGAACATCAACAATAGCATCAACAAACAAAGATACTAAATAACTTATGCTTTTCCAATTTTTATATAAGGTTCTCTGTCTGATCTAAGATATTGGGCTCAAATGTATAAGGGCTCCTTCTGTTTATTCCTTTTCCTGTGGTGGCATCAGAACTGAGAAATAGAACTACACTTGAGCCCTAGACCCATCCTAATCCTTTGGGGGAGAGGTCTTAAGGGGTTATTTGTAAAAAATAAGAGAGGTGCCTTCTCTCTTGTATCATTCACACACCTTACACTATGGTGTTGGCAATTAAACTGGGGTGTTGTTGAAAATAGTGTTGTTGATGCTGATGATAAGGATAATAGCAATGACTATACTGAATATGTACTGTGTGTCAAGACCCATCTGTTACATTATTTAATCCTTCTCCAAACCCCCTGAGGACATACTATTATTAACATCCTTATTTTGTTGATGAGGAAGAGTATTTGATCACTCACCTAATGAATGCTCTAGGTGGGATTAGAATGCTGATCCCATCACTTATGCTTTTACCAGCACACTATAGGCATAAGGCAAGAAAGGGAATAATGCTAATAAGTATGACAATAGTAATCATATCCGCAGACATTTATTGAGCACTTACTATGTACCAGACAGTGTACTAAGTGTTATACATGTATTTTGTCACCTAATTTTTTAAAACAATTTTGTGTGATAGCTTCCATCATTACCACTTTACTTTAAGGAGCAAAAACATAAGGACACTAAATAACTTTCTCAAGGTCACCTGGCTCTTAAGGGGCAGAGCATGGATTTGAATCCAGATCCTTTTTGGATTAGGTTAATTTTTCTTATGGCATCAAAGATTTCACAGTATAACTTAGACAGTATATGTTGGTTAGCATGTTAGGTATATATTTTATATCTAAATAAAATTGTTGATTCAGGCCCTGTTGATCCATTTTCTGCATTAGAGCAAGGAACTTGTATTTTCAAACCCAGCACAGAGGCTTCGCTGGTGCACCATTTGCAGGGAGCTACAAATCATTGTGAACAGTGAACCTTCCGGATCCTCAGTCTTCCCTCTTCTCCTGGCCGAGCTGAGCAAGGATTGCTATGAGGAAGACACGTCCCCAGTGCTGGATGTGACTTACCAAACTGTTTTCCAGGCCTTTTCTTCAATTATCAAGGTTAGGGTTTTGAACTTCCACTCTTCAGGGGAAGTGCCCAATCCACATATGCTCTGCAAAGCGCAGCCTCTAACACTAGCCAGAAGTAAACAGCAATTACCCATCACTTATCAAAACAGTCTCTTTTAGGAGAAAGCAAATGAAGAAGTAGGCAAAGCCTTTCAGTCTGTGTTAGAACAAAGATTAGAGGTCAGCTTAACAACTCAAGGTGGGAATCAGGAGGTGTCTTACTCAGACTTCCTTAATATATACAAGATTAGATGAGCTCATGCATGCCCTGCAGGATGGCTCCTGGCTTTGAATGGGTTTATTTATGCCATGGGGACATGCAATAAATAACCACCATTCACATGATGAGGCAGATCAAAGAGCCTTCTTAGGGCAGAATGTGTATACGTGAGCTCTTAGAGAACAACAAAGTAAAGGTCAGGGTTTTAAAATTCTCTCAGAGCGTTTACTTCCAGTTCAAACAAACACATTTCAAGATTATACCAAGACCTGGAGAGGGATTTAATAAAGACAAGATGTCCAGATATTTGCTTTCTTCTCTTCCCATTATTTCCCCATCCAAGATGGAGTGTTAGCTGCCTTTGTAATTGGCACTGTCCTAGTTTAAGACCTCTGCATTCCTCCTTGGATGACTATAACTGTTAGAACTGGTCTCCTGCCACCGGCCATGCCTGGCTCCAACTCATTTTCTGCTCTGCTCCAGTGCCCTTTTCCAAGACATTGATTGTATGTATATGCACCAGCTGTCCATGCTCCAGTAAATTCCATTTCAGAACTGACCAAGTCCCAATTTCTTAGCCAGCCATTCAGTACCACTGACAATCCGGCCCCTGCCTACTTTGCTGGACTCATCTTATGCCTCGTCCCACTTATTCTTGGCCCTCTGTTCCAGCCACAAGGGTCTGATTGCCGCTTTCCTAACTTACTGCTTTTCCTGTTTCTGTTGCAATTTGGCCAATTTACTCTGGACCAAACCCTCTTGCCTCCTTCTGTCTCTGGTAAACTCCTACTCATCCTTTAAGGCCCAGGCGACCCTTATGAAACTGTGTTCTTTACTTCCCAAGGTGTTGGACTTTTCTAATGACTTTATAATTAATTATGTAAATGATTTTCCATTAGATTGGGAGCCCGATAAGGTCAAAGGTTGTGTCTTTTCTCACTTTGTGTTAATCTCCATCAACAGGTAATGAACAAAACAACTATAGATACTTAATACATGTTGATTGAATTTAATGGAATTCTCTTTACTAAAAGTATATTTTGCAAAGAGCATTGAATTAGAAGTCAGCAGTCTTGAGTTGGAGTTACCCACTTGCTGTATGACCTGAGACAGGTACATCTTCTTTACTTGCACCACAGATATAACAATGTCCGCTTCTCAGAGTCAGGAAAAATAGATGTGAAGATATCTGAAAGTTTAAAGTAGCATTCAAGTGCAAATTATTTCTTTTAGTAAAGCAGGTTATTGTGGTTATATAGCACTTGCTCTGGTCAAGGTGTGAGCAAGAAGAAGGTTGAAATAAATGCCTATTCTAGGCGTTTTGATCGTTGTCAATGACATAAAACTTATGCCAATAGTTTAATGAAGAAAGTACTAAGCATGTAGGAATACGATATTTTTCACACAAACGAACATGAATTTTAAGGCTTGTGCTCAGATGTCTCCTCAGTGAGTCCTTTGTTAAGCACCCAATCTAAAGCAGACACAGTTATTCTGTATCACACATTATTTTGTTTCATTTGTTGCTCATGTGTTGTTGATATCTGTCACTGCAATGCCAGACTCCTTATAACAAAAGCACTGCCTTGTTTACAGCCGTGTTCCAGTGCTGAGAACTGTATCTGAGACCTAGTAAGCACTCAATCAATACTCATTAGTAAATGAACTGTCTATCTTTAAGGAAAAGTGACAGGCTTGTTAAATTTCACACATAATCATAATTCTCAAGATAATTGAAATGAGATAATGCACATTAAAGTACGTTGTAAACCATTAAGTTGCAAGATCTGATTCAGAATCGTGATCCAATTAAAATTCTGTTCTATTCATCCTTACACCATCTTTCTAAAAAAATTTCTTAATTAACTGAAAGGATGGTATTATTTTATTGTCATTCTCATTTCACAGATGAAGATGTGGTAACAGAAATTCCAGGCACATAGTAGGCACTTGACAAGTGCTGATTCTTTCTTATGGCTTTTGGGTTTCAACCAACTAAATTAATAAATTAAATCAACTATGCTCAAGCCAAGCCAGACGACACAGCACTTGTCCCTACCCAGGACATTTGCAGGTGTCCAGCTGGTTTTCTTACTCAGCTTGACAAATCTTTCTAACAGCCAGGCTGGTTCCTTGTTCTGAGATATTTCATTCGCAGATCTCCCCCTGACCAAACTTCAGACTCTCCTGCCTAAGGAGGCAGCTGCTATGAAGAGGCTGTGGAGAGAGTTACACAGGGACACAGTTTTAGGCTTGCAGTCCCAAGCCTGCCCCCCTTTCTTACCCAAGTAATAGCCGAAGGACTTTCAGGCGTACTTGCAGATGGTGGCCTATTAGATGAAAGCACTGGGATCTGCCCAGGTATCTGGTCTGTCTCTCCAGAGCTGTGAGGCCAGGACCTGTCCCCTTTCCTATGTCTGTTATTATTATTATTATTACTATTATTGCTATTCTTTTTACAACAACCCTGTGGAGTAGGTATTATCAGTGTCTCCTTACAGCTAAGGTAACAAAGACTCAGAGAGATGGAGTGATTTTCCCAAGGCCATAAAGCTGGAGCCAGGGTCTTGAACCAGGCCTGTTGGGCTCAATGTGTGCTCTTTTCATGTTAAGGTTCAGGATGATCACTTAGATAACAAGAGTAAAGGTCCCCCCCAATAGTTATCATTTGTGTGTATGTGCTCATATTCATGTGTGTGTGGTGAAAACACTTAAGATCTACTCTCTCAGTAAATTTCAAGTATATAGTATTGTTATTAATGACAGTTACCATGTAGTACATTAGTTCTCTAGAACTTACTCATCCTGCATAATTGAAACTTTGAACCCTTTGATAACATTTCCCCCTTTCCCCTGTCCTCTGCCTCGGTTAACTACCATTTCTTGTGCCATCTTCACAAATCAAGGAAATTAAGAAAGATTGGGTTTAGTGTTTGGTTATGTGTTTCCATTTCTTGGAATTACACAAAGACTTTATAACTAGTTTAAATGCTTTGACAAATTTGGTATGATTGCCTCTGGTTAGCACAGAGCAGTAATTAAGTCTGCAATTATATGTTCATATTTCCATATTTTTTTCTGTATGTGTATTTTGACAGTAATTGAACAAGGCAGTATTTGCAATATCCATTCTGAAACAGTTTCACAGTATTTCATTACATGCCAGATTAATTTGTTAAACTCATGTAGCAAATGAAAACTTCAGTGTTGATCCAATTAATCCAACTGTGGGACCTTTCTGCTAACATGCCTTAGCAGGGAAACTGAAGGAGATGCCAGGCCAAGGGTCTAGAAAGATTAGGTATGTAAATGGAGAATGGAGGAGAGCCTAATGGTAAAATTTATTTTTCCTTTTTCTAAGGCATTCTTCTTTTTCATTAAATACCGCTTACTTTCTTGAGAATCAGTACAATGAGGGTGATGAATAAACATTGATGAGATATGCATCTGAATCTTGAAAAGACCTGGGAAATTTAATTTTCTCTTTGGGTCCCTTTTGTATGTGAGTGACGGTGACTGTGTGTGTGCGCCAGGAGTGGGGTGGGAGAGATTGTGTTTAGGGTATAAACCCAAAGCAGAAAGGCATTTTGACTATCTATGCCTCTATTATTTTCATGTATTCCAGTGTTCCTTACAAAGAGTAAGTGAATTAGAACCCCTTTCACTGTGATAAAAACTTGAGATGGAAGGTATGGAAGTACTAGATGGAATAGAAGATCCTTGTGAGCATAGTGCTCTCTCTTGAAGACTGATGATAGGGAAGGAGACCTGCCCTCTGTTGGGTGAACAGCCTTCTGTATAAAGTAGTATACGTCTTGTCAGTTTCTGTCATTATAAGTTTATTTATTTATGTATTCATTCAGTCATCTAATAGTTACTGAGTATTTATAGTGAGCCTGGGACTGTCATAAATGCTCAGAACACAAAGGCAAGCAAAATCAGACCCTGTTTTTACCTTGCAGAGAGATGTGTGTCAATCACATAGCACTCCAGTTGTATAATGAAAGTACATCTAAGAAGGACTGTGTGGTTGAACTTCATAAGAGCTTGTAAAAGGGACATTTAACCTTGTCAGAGAGGTCAGAGAAGAATTCTCTGAGGAAGTGATGCTTGCACTGAGGTTGGATGGGTAGAAGTGAAAGGTTAGCATGCTGAATGAGGGTGAGAGCTGGTGGTTGAGAGAGGGGCAGCACATGTAAAATTTCTGAAGTGGGAGCAATTGTGGTTAAAGCAGAGCATGGGAGTGGGAATACAGGGCAGGATGAGGCGGGAGAGACGGAAGGAATCCACACACAGCAGTCTTAGAGATAATAACAGTTCACATGTTTGTGTGCTTATTATATGCCCAGTACTCTTGTGTTTTACTGTTAACTAATTTAATCCTTATGAAGGTATATAAATTATAGATTTCATCTTACTGAGACACAGAGAAACAGAGAGGATAAATGAGCTGCCCAGGGAGAGTTCTAGAAGTATGAGAATCTGGATTTGAATATAATCTTGAATGAAAGCTCTTAGGACAACACTATCCTTGGAAGGGCCAAGCATCAACTTTCGGGGCATCTTTGTCTAGATCTGTATAATAGCAACATATAGAGATTCAGAGAAATTTCAGGGGCTTCATGAACTTTATGAAATTGTACGAAAAATTTTGCATGTGCATTTTTATGGGTCAAGAGTCTATAGTTCTTGCTAGATATCCCTATATCTCACAATAAATTGAGAACTACTGGTTATTTTCCATTATTTTTCTAAAAATAAATTATTTTGCCCTAACTGGTTTGGCTCAGTGGATGGAGTGTTGGCCTGCGGACTGAAAGGTCCCGGGTTCGATTCCGGTCAAGGGCGTGTACCTGGGTTGCGGGCACATATAAATAAATAAATAAATAAATAAATAATTTAGAGACTAGAGGCTCAGTGCATGAATTCATGCACGGATGGGGTCCCTCGGCCTGGCCAGTGATTGGAGCTGATCGGGACCAGCGGGCTGGGGGGAGGGACCATGGGAGGTTGGCTGGCTGTGGAAGATTGGCTGTGGGAGCGCACTGACCACCAGGGGGTAGCTCCGGTATTGAGCATCTGGTGGTCAGTGCATCATCATCATAGCAACCAGTCGACCGGTCATTAGGTCGACTGGTCATTAGGTCAACCGGTCATAACGGTTGCTTAGGCTTTTATATAGATAGATAGATAATTGTAGATTCACACTCAGTAACAGGAAATAATACACAGGGATCCTGTACATTTCCATTTAGTTCTCTTCAGTTGTAATATTTTGTATAACTTTAGTATAATGTCACAACCAGGAAATAGACATTGATGCAGTTTACCAAATCTATTCAGATTTCACCAGTTTTATGTGCACTCCTTTGTGTGTGTGTGTGTGTGTGTGTGTGTGTGTGTGTGTGTATGTGTATGTGAATTTAGTTCCATGTGATTTTATGTGTGGGTTTGCATAACTGTCATCACTGTCAAGGTACAGAACTTTCTCATCACAGGGATCCATTGTACTGCCTGGATAGCTACAGAAGCTCCCTTCCCCCATCAATGCCTGTTCAGATTCTTTTGAAGAAAATAGTTTATATATTATTCCATCATTATTTATCATATGAATTTGAAACATTCTTTTCCTTGCCATTGTTCTGA
>NW_006300372.1:3543781-3549167 GCF_000327345.1 Myotis davidii | reverse complement strand
TATATGTATATATATTTAAATGAGGGAAGACTTCTCCAAATGAGAAAATGTTATTTTTCAAATAAGAGAGGGCATCTTTCCTAACACCATCATTTAGCAGCTATATGATCATTGTACTCTTAGTGCCTTTCAGGCTCTTATCATTTTGTCTGAATCGTTGCAATATTGATTACTGGCAGCTATTATTATCATTGGTATTGTTATTAGCTTGCTATATCACCCACGATTCAGTTTTACCACCCTCTGATATATTTTTCAGAGTGACAAGAGTGATCTTTATATAAATAAATCCCAGACATGTAACTTCCTTGCTTAAAATCATTCAATAGCTTCCCATGACTTTCTAGACCAAGCTCCATCTTCTTAGCCTGCTATATACTGGGCTCTTCATGACCCTGCCACCCACTTGCTCACCAGCCTCTCCAAGTACAGGTACAGGAAGCCACTTGCCCTGGGCCTTTGCTAATATTTTTTTCAGACTCAGGGAGCTGTCTCCTCCATGAAGACTTCCCTGATTGTCCTTTATTGCAGATTTTGTGTCCTTCACTATGCTTTCTTGATAGCATTACAGTTAAGAAAACAGGTTCTGGAGTTAGGTTCATCTGTACTTAAATTCCATCTTTGTCATTTAGTAAATGTGTGATCTTGGATGAGTCATGCCCCCGCCCCCCAGTCTCTGTTTTGTATTTGTGACAATAAGGATCCTATTGGATCATAAGAACTAAAGAAAATAATAGACATGGGACACAGGACCTGGAGCAGAGCATTTTAATAACTAGTGACTTTTACAACTATTATGTCACTCTGCTTCCCTCAGGCATAGCCCTAATGCTTACTGGTGTGGTAAGCGTTAGCTTGCTGATAAGATTATGCTTTAATACCCATGATTCCCAGCCCTTTCACAGGGTGGGTGCATAGAAATGGGTGAATGAATGAAATAGACCAGAAGGAAAGAAAATGGATCAGGTTTTCAAATGCTTAAGTGTCAATCCTTTCCAGAAACCTGTATTGTTGGGTCTCAAGTCAATTTTTAGTATGTTAGACATATCCACCTTTAAGTGCCAGCCCCAAACTCATTTCAGACCCCAGCAGAAATAATTGGATTCCTACAGTTGTTGTTGTTGTTTTTTTTTTTTAACAACCACATACTCATCCTTTAATCGTTGAGAGTAAACTGCATTCTCTGAGTCTTTTAATGAAACTTGATTTTTGCTGGAGGGAGGAAGCATTGAGAGAGAGACAGACAGACACAGTGCTCTGAGAGTCATGTGGCAACAGCCAACACAATTTGGAGATTGCAATCAGGCCTGTGTTTGCAGACTTTGTGAAAAAAGAGATGAGGGGAAGCAACTTCTCAGAGACTTCAGGTAAGAAAAACCCTGAGCTCCACATTATTTAGAAATTGTAACAGTCAGTATCACTTTGGGGCTTTTAATGTTGCCCACCCTTGGGGAAACTTGTATAAATCACATTCTCCCTCCAGTTTGTCCTCAGCAGAAGAAGCTGGGCAGGGTGGTCCATTAAGGCGAAGAGGCCTTGGATTTGCAGCAACCTGAATTCATCTGGAGGACAATTATGCTAAGTGAAATGAACCAGACTCAGAAAGAAAAACACTGCATGGTCACACCTACATACAATTCTAAAAAAGTGGAATACATAGCATTAAAGACTGGGATGGTGGTTATCAGGGGTGGAGAGGGAGGAATGGGGAGATGTTGTGAAAGGGTTCACCCAGGATGATAATCCTGTTTTCTGGGATGGTGGTTATCAGGGGTGGAGAGGGAGGGATGGGGAGATGTTGTGAAAGGGTTCAATGTTGCAGTTCTGTAGGAGAACACCTCTAGGGAGCTCGTGCACCCAGGATGACTGTATAGAATATTGGAAGCTTGCTAAGAGAGTGGACTCCAGGTGTTCTCATGACATAAAAAGATAAGGTAATGATTGAAGAGATGATATATTAACTCATAGGCTGTAGTAATTATTTTACTATGTGTTGTTGTGCACCTGAAATATATGACATTTTCATTACAAATAAAATAGAAAAATAAAGAAAGAAGCGTTATTTTTAAATTGGCCTAATTTAGTTTTGAGTTCCATTTCTTCCCCTCTCTCAGAGTGGACCTTGGGCAAGCTAATTAACCTTTTGAGCCTGGGTTTCCTCATTTGTAAAATGAACATGAAATGACACATACTGCTTGTGAAGGTTGAATGAGATGACATAGTCCAGTGGCTCAGAATAATAAATATTCAGTGACTGATACGTTAGTGCTGGTATTAATGTTAGCATTATAGTGTTCTGGTTACATTTACAATGAAACGAGGAGAATATAGCTAGTTTGTATCAAATACTTCCTCAGGCCACAGAGACTTTCCTCGGTGCTCCACGTGCATTATGGCATTTATTCCTCACAAGAACCCCAGGAGACAGGGATTACTGTTTGCTTTTTGTAGAGGATGAAGCAGCTATCCAGAAGTAGGGCTGCTACTCCAATCCACCAAGTAACCCTGAATGGATTGGTCCTGAGTTATTCCAGGGACCTTGGAGTTGGGCTTCTTTTCTGGGAGAATCTCATTTTGTGAGCTTGTGCAGTATGCTGTTAGGCTTCCTGATGTATTGAACAAAGTCAGTGGGACTTAATATATGTCAGCTTTTGAGTATGGGCTTTACCAAGGGGCACATTTACAGAATTACCACATAGAGAATTAAACTGCGTTTCTTCTTGCTTTGCTTCTGAGTCTGCTGCTTCTCTGAGTCACCAATGGCTTCTGTTTCTCAAATCCACAGTTAGTTTCCCTCTTTAGCTCAGTCAGGGGAGGGTTTACCCTCATCTAATACCTCTTTTCATCTCCAGATCTTTCTGTGCTCTGGAAATGGTCAGGTGCCTCTCTGACTCCTGAATGCAGTACCACCAGACCATACACTGATTCTTGTTCTGGAATCTGAACTCCATACTAATGAGAAAGGATGCCTACTATGCAGAAATGGACTGAAGGTAAGTGCCAGAATCTCTATGGCCTACCTGCGACTTGTTCCTGTGAATGTTGCTTTGAGATGGAGACTCTGAACGGTCCCTGTTCCGTAAATGCTGGGTGAGGGGTTAGTGAGAGAGGATTATCTCAAACAGCACTGTGCTATGCTACAAAGGGCCCCCTTGTTAAAGAAACTTCTAAGAGGATTTGACCTGGTATTTCAGCCTGTTCTCAGTGGCTCCTTGACTCCTGGAAACAAAAAATCCTTTGAGAAGCAGCACAGGATTCTAAAGACATTACAGAGTAAGAAAATAGTGTGCGATTCTCTCCAACGGCATATACCCCAGAGACATTCTTGTTATTGGTCATGTGCAGGAGGAAACGTGTACCAGGCTGTTTATTGCTACATTGTTTTTAATAAAGGAACAGTTGATCATGTGCCTAAATAAAAGGCAATTCCAAATATACCACAAATGTCTCCCATATTTTCAAAGGGAAAATTAAAGAAAAGAGGTTTGGGCCAAGTTGAACATAAACTTTTAGGGATGTGAAAAAAATAGCCAACTGTTTTCTTAAAATGCTAAATATACATATTTGAACTCACATATTACATAAAATATTAACCTAGAAGTGTTGTTCTTTTCCTGCAATTACATTATTTCAGAAAATGATTTGACTTGAACTGCTATGTGCCTTCGACATCAGGGTTCTCATCACGAAGAGCCACTTTCTGAGTCATGTAAACAGCATCACAGGGCATGTCAGACGCAACAGTTTATGAATAAGTCAATGATGTTTTCTCTGGAAATTTTATCCCAGCTGAAAGAATCCATATTCCTTAACATGAGACCAAGTGGCTTGTTTATTTGTTCTGTAGTTATACATTTGCTCTCCATACAAAATCAGTTACTGTATTGATTTAAAGTGATCTTGTACAGGGCTTCTGTGTAATGGCTCATGACACTTGCAATTATGAGGTCTTATACTCATAAATAATTACCTGACCTGTGTTAAATTTCTTTTTCTTTCTTTGGCATTTTGAAGAGATAGTGCATTAAGTGACCTCTCTTAGCATCTAAAACTAACATTGCATACTTCTAGATAATGTGTCTTCCCCAACAATGCTGTATTTGGAATAAGGTACAAGTGATATTTCATCTAGACCGGACATCTTCCAGACGACCTTCCGGATGTCCTTTCGGACAAAGCCATGGTGGCAGGGCCGAGGCAGAGGCAGTTAGGGGCAATCAGGCTGGCAGGGGAGAGTAGTTAGGGGGATCAGGCTGGTAGGTAGGTGAGTGGTTAGGAGCCAGTGGTCCTGGATTGCGAGAGGGTTGTCCAACTGCCGGTTTACGCAGGGATCGGGCCTAAACTGCCTGTCGGACATCCCCCAAGGGGTCCCAGATTGGAGAGGGTGTAGGCTGGGCTGAGGGACCCCCGCCCCGCCCCCCATGCACACATTTCATGCACTGGGCCTCTAGTTGTAATATGAAAGACTTTGTAAAGTCTCACATATGATTACTTCTTTTGCTGATTGATAATTTGGGGGGAAGTTTTTGCATCATGTCCTGGTATACATGCCATCATGTATAAAGATAAAGATAAAAATGAAGTATATTAATATGGTGGGATACTATATTAGAAGTTAAAAGGAATAATCTTGTTCTCTGTGTCTCCCTCTCTCTCTCTGTCCTCCTCTCTTCCTCTTTCCTCCATCCCTTTCTCCATCCCTCTATGTATGTATGGATTTCAAATGCATAGATGACTGGAAAACCATTGCAGAATGATGCACACAGTATGATGACATTTGTGCTAATTAAATCCCCTAAAATAATATAGATACTGTTTGACACATGTATATGTGTATAAAAATGTAAAAGGGATTGGATCAATATAGTTTGAAGATGTGGTCTTGAGGAAAAGTCAAGATGATGAGATTGGGAATTGAGGCAAAGAAATTTTATGTTCATTTGTAATAGTTTGTTTCATTTACTTAAAGAAAAGACTTAAAGCAAATATGCCAACATTTGAACAGTTTGTGCTTCTTGGTGACGGGTAGGTGTCTTAAGTCTCTCTCTGGTTTTTGTTATATATTTTTAATGTCTCAGCACATAGAAATGAATAAAAGAAAACATCAGCATGGCATTTTCTTTCACTGGTAGAGACAGGCTGTATTGGAAGGGGAATAGGTTGAATGAGATTGAAATTTTCTCCAGTGGGGCCCCTTCACATTGTCAAATACTGCTGGGAGCCGGTCTATCCTTGCTGCTTGACACAGTCGCTGCAGGGAAGGAACATCTGCACAGCATATGTTTCAAGGGACCTGGCGTATATGGCATACTGTTCTTAATATGTTGGCTTACCTTCTTGGCGCTATGTGTTTTAACCAAGGTCACCTCTCCAAGAAAGGTTGTTT
>NW_006300372.1:3539352-3543575 GCF_000327345.1 Myotis davidii | reverse complement strand
TAGCGAGAGAACATGGCAAGAGAACCTGGACAGTACCTGGTTGGAGATCCTGGTTAGAACCTGGCTAGAGAACCTCGCTATGCTGATCAACTGAACGCTGCCTTCGTGTCATTCCTTCTTCGCCGACTCCGTCCACACCTTTGGGGACCCCTGGACCTGCTGCGGTTGGACCCCAACAAAATACAAGTTGAAACTGGTGATTTTTATACATATTGTGAGCTGAAGACTGGTTCTCAGAGAGAGAATGAAGACTGATTATTGGTGATGAGGGAGTAAAGTAGTTTTCTTTGAACTTTGGGCCAAGAAGATGCCACTTGGTATGACTACTTTACAGGACCTGGGTCTGCCCCAGGCAGCATTTCTCACCATGGCCAACATGCACTCAATATATATTGATCCTTGAAGAATGAAGAGGGATTATGGAGCAGAATTAGCAAACTGGTGGCCCTTGGGTATATATCCCTCTCAGAGATATTTTTTGTTTGGCCTTTATAATGGCTCTCATTTAAAAAATAGGGAGACTTCACAACCACACTGGATCCCCATTTTTAACACGGCAGCAGTAGACTGCAGCAAACCTGAGTCTGCTCCTCCCCATGAGGTGTGAGCTCTCAGTTTGCTGCAGTGTCCCCTCCCCAGGGTCGCTGGCATTAACTGGCCCTGTAGGAATTTGAGCATGCTGTCCCTTTGTAGAGTAACCATGTGACAGGCAACAGCTAAGTCTTGACAGTAGACTGTGACAAACTTTTGCAGAAATGCTGGCAAAGCTTTAGATGGGAAAGGTCATTTTAGCTCCCCACTGTGCCTAATTACAAATAAATGGTTTGAATGTTTAAACATGCCACAAAGGAATGACTAGAATCTTAGCAGCAGGCCAGTCTTCTTTCTCTTTGGCCTTGGATAAACTGACTTTTCTCATCTTTAATTTCTGTGAATTAAACACTGTCCTTACTCTGTCAACTCCCTGTCAACATATGGTCTATATGCACATTAGCTAATTATGCCCAGTGAGAAATCTCTGGGGGACTCTTTTTCCTGACTCTCAAATGGGACCACTTTTAATGTAAACTATGCTCAGTTATATAGACTCAGGAAAGAAACAAATGAACAAAAAGAGGATGTGGTCATGATTCATAGAAAGTTTATTTTTCTTTATTCATTCAGTATATATTGAGTGCATGTTCCAGGCATTGTGCTAGTTTCTAGGAATGAAATGATAATAAAAAGCAACCATCCTTACCTCCTTGAGATTTGAATTATAGTGGGAGAAATATATTAAAATATATTTATACTGTAAAGTAGTTTGTTTGCCTCATGTCCTGGGAAGCTCAGAATGCTAAGGAGGTGGTTAGCATAGTGTGAGATGTCAGGAGAGAAACCTGAGAAGGAAACATGGTGGGGGAAGGGAGGAGAGGGCAGGAGCATTCTGGGGATGAGAACTGCAGGTGAACAGGTGAGGTGGAGCATTGAGTGTTTGGGGAACTGAAGGAGGCTATTGTATCTGGAGTACAGTGTGGGAAGAACAGAGAGGCATGAGATGAGGCATGATGGGTACTCCAGAGCAGATGTGGCAAGTGCAGAAATTCAAGCTTGTCATTTTACCTTTTTCTTGTGGATGTTTTTCATGGAAAGATGATTCCCTGCTTTTCCTTGTCTTTACCAGCAATTCAAAAGACATTGGAATGGCTGCTTTAGAAATCACTTGGAACACCTCAGATGAAAGATCCCTAATGTCCCATCTTTCTGCCGAGCAGGCCATGAGCAGATGTCCACTTGAGTTTCCTGTCCTACACGGCAGGAGCGATAAAGAATGCAAAATGCAATAAAATAAGATAGTCTTGATTTTAGGAAAGCATTTTTCCTCTTCATATATTTACAGTCCTTAAAAGAAAACAAACAACAAACCTCATTCAAATAGATGGCTTTAGCACAGGTGAGATAGTCCAGGTTCTTACCAGGTGTGCAGATTGGTTAGAATTAGTTAGAATCCTTGCAACTTTCTCACTGTTGAGACTCAAGTTATCTCTAAATGAGAGTAGGTCAATATTTAAATTACAAGTGGCAAAGTGTGATTTGGAAACCATATATATATATATATATACACACACACACACACACACACACACACACACCTTAATGAGTTTTTTTAGTAATTTAATTTGAGATGTTTCTATTATAACATTAGACTAATTCTTCAGAGCAGAGGTAACCTAGCACCTCCCATTTTACTTAACTTTTTATTAACTATAATAATAAAAGCATAATATGCTAATTAGACCAGACGTCCTTCTGGACGTCCTAACTTCCAGACAAAGCTGCAGCAGGTAGGGGTCGCGGCAGTGGCGGGTAGGGGCTGGGGCCAAGGCCCTTACATGAATTTCATGCATTGGGCCACTAATAGAAAATAACTCAATCTGGAAATGGTTTAGCACTTTCAATTAATTTTAATGGTCTGCTGCTCTCCACATCATTGGATCAGAGTCTACAAATTCAGACATGTAGCTGAGCTTTTTAATAAGCACTTAAGAACCATATGTAAGCTATATTAGATTCACGCTAAAGAAAAAAGAGCTCCTCCTCAATCACTTTACCCTGAGATTGTATCTCTGAAATTAATAAGGTTAATAAAGCCTCATTGGAAGCAACTATATGCCTTTTATAGGCAAAGCAAGTTATGTTTTTCAAATGGATGATCAGGGAAGTGCAGGAAAGTGACCATTAGAGGGACACCCAACTAGTAGTTGATGAGGTACATGGCTGTTCTTGACATCAACCTCAAAAAACGTAGGAATGTGTTTCAAATAGCAACTGATTTCCTATTAGAAATCCATCCTGAGCAATTTAGGTTACTAGTAATCTAGGTTATTTCCTGCAATTAAACATTGTGTTTAAGGTAGCAGTTCTTTTGACAAGTCCCGTAGGTTACCATCAACACATTTGAGATGCCTGTTAGATTCAGTGTCTTAGGAATTGTGACTGAATTCATTTATAATAACTGTTTCTATAATCTCAATGTTCAGGAGACTCTTAAATTGTAAAATGTAAACCAGGCCAGGCTCCTGCCTCCAGGGATGACTTTAAACATAATGTTAGTTGTCAACAATAGTGTTTGTCTCCATGCACCACCACCAGAGTCATCAGTGTGCTCAGAGCTGGTTCTGGGAGGCTGCTGAAGAGTGACATGATGTCATGGCAATTCACGGATGGTTGATGTCAGAGGTGTGAGCATTATGGGAAGCACAAAAAGGGAACACTCAAGGTCTCTGTGGGCTAGGGGTCCTCAAACTACGGCCCGCGGGCCACATGCAAATACAAATATTGTATTTGTTCCCGTTTTGTTTTTTTACTTCAAAATAAGATATGTGCAGTATGCATAGGAATTTGTTCATAGTTTTTTTTTAAACTGTAGTCGGGCCCTCCAACGGTCTGAGGGACAGTGAACTGGCCCCCTGTTTAAAAAGTTTGAGGAGCCCTGCTGTGGGCCAGAGGAGTGTTGTCAGAGGTGAGTTTACCATACAGCAGGGTTTCTCAACCTCAGCATGATTGACAGTTTGGACTGGATAAATCTTTGGTGTGATGTAAAGCGGAGGGGGCGGGGGGCGGCACAGGACGGGGCGGGGCAGGAGAAGGATGCTGTTGTCCTGTAGACTTGACCCCGAGTCAAGTCTCCTTCCATCATCATTTATCCCCCTTTTACCTTCTCCCTCCCCTTCTCTCTGGCAATCACCATACTGTTATCTGTGTCCATGAATCTTTCTTTTTTTTTATTTGCTTAATCTCTTCCTCCGAACATGCAATCATTTTTTCTCTCTGGCAATCACCATACTGTTATCTGTGTCCGTGAATCTTTCTTTTTTTTATTTGCTTAATCTCTTCCCCCGGACATGCAATCATTTTTCAACCATTACATTACACCAAAGGCCATAGCTGTCTCTCTCCCATTATACTGTTATAGAAGAATTTCCTGCTTGTGTAAGCCAGTCATTTGGGTTTTCTATTCCTTATGGACACTTCCTAACTGCTCCACTAACTTTGTGACTTTCCTTGGAAAATGAGGACAACGTTGTGATGACTGGGCTGATATGATCGTGTGAGTTTTAAAGCAGGTACCACCGTAACCTCAGCACATCATGGTGAGCATTTTTTAATTAGACATTGGAACTCTTTGGCCTCTTTAGGTCCGAGCTAGCCCTGTGTGTGTGCATTTCACAGAGAAAAACCCA
>NW_006300372.1:3532433-3539152 GCF_000327345.1 Myotis davidii | reverse complement strand
AGGTAGGGGAGGCAAAAAGATAGGGAAAAAATTGGATGAAATTGGCTTTCAGGAGACCGCAGGTTTATCAGCTGTTCTAGGAGACAGCTGGCATCACCTCTGCTTTGCCTCCAGCCCTCAGAAATTATTTTTAGCCCTGGGTGAGAGGGATCCTTTCTCCCTCCCTTTCACATCAAATTCTGTGCTGGAAAGTGATCAAGTGTATGGTCAGAGCCTAGAATTGCATCAGCAGTGTTTCTGAATAAGACCTCTGCCAAAATGCATCCTCCTCTGAGGCATCTTGCTGCCAGCCACTGGGAAGAGTCCTCAATGATGCAGAGCATGAGGAAAAAGCTAGAAGCTGTTGGAGGGCTGTTTTGTCCTATTAACAGCCAACATTAGCGGGGAGAAAGAATTCTCACCTAAAATTCTATGTTCTCCTAAGGAGACTGGGGAAAGTAGGCTGGGGGAGGGACAAGGAGAGGGAGTTTGTTGCTTTCACACATGACACAACACATTCCTGGAGTTTGATAGATGGACATATGTCAACAGCATTTTTTTAAGGAGATTATCATGAATTCAGTTTGGAATATGAGCCAGTCACTGTTGCAATTGTTTATGTAGTATATTTATTCCATTTAATCCTCACGATAGCCCTATGAGCTGGGTGATAACATTCCCATTGGACAGATGATGTTTAGAGAAGTTGTATAAGGTGGGCAGGGTCAGTAGGTTATACATGGCTTCCCTGGGCAATATACTTACAGGGAAGCAGTTGCAGCTCATTGAATGCCTGCTTTGTACTCTGAACGCTATAGACATGATCTCAACACCTCTAAGGGTTGAATAGGATTACCTCTAAATGAAATTGAAAATGAAATACAGAGAGTTAAGAAATTAGTTAAGTAACTCTGGGCACGATGCTTGATACATCACAACCTCCATTTTCGCAACAATAACAAGAAAACAGTATCTCCTTTATAGTGTTTTTTTTTGTTTTGTTTTGTTTTGAAGAAGAAAATGAAGGGGGCTGAAGAAAGAAGCAAAAGGTTGGGTTTCTATCCCTAGAGCCCAAGCACAGCAAAGCAGCTTGGGAAACGATTGATACGGCAGTGACTGTGCACTTTCCGTGTAGTTATTATGGTTCCGGCAGAACTCCTTTTTCAGAGTGCCGAAAGGGAAAGGCAGAGTGGTCGTGAGCCTTGGCTCCAGAAGCCCAGATAATGGGTCCACCGCTGTGCAGGGCAGACTAAGTGACCCTGCCTCTCTAAAAGGCCTCTTCCAGTGCCAAGGCAAAAATAACTGCATCTTATTGTAAGTAGCATGGGCTTCAGAAATCAGGCCAACATAGTTTCATTCCTGGCTTTACCACTTCTAAACTCTTGGATAAGTACTTAATCTGTATGATAAACATGACAGATCTGTTTCGAGGATTCAATGAGACAGTGTATGTTGTGTGCTTAGCACAAAGCCTGGCTCAGAGTATGTATTCTAAGCCATTATTGTTGTTGTTAAGGTTGTTAACCCATATCACACATACTCAGAGCCAGTTTCCTATGATATCTGCTTAATTTTTCCAGTGGAGGCGGAAGGTGCCTGCTCCATTTTCTATCTGTGGCATGGACCCTCTAGATAAATGAATTCTAGTGTTTGACCTTGACAGAGTGACCTTCATTTAAGCTTCTCCATGGATTGCAACTATGAATAAGATAAGCATTCCAACTCTGCTCTAATACCTCTAATACGGGCAGACAAACCTCAGTTCTGAAAATCCCAAAAGAAGAGCACTGACGTCCCCCACAGGGTGACATAAAATGACATTGCTCCCAATCTTCCAGCCACTTGTCCCAAGCCCAGGGTACCCTGTTTTCTCCCCTGGTTCACATCATTTCAACATGAACCCTTGAGATGCTGAAGTCAGTTCTTTCATTTTAGGAAGAAAATGTATATGTTGTCTCTGATGTGGGAGCAAGTGACCCAGGAACGTGAACAACAGGAGAAGTTAGAGGCCTTTAAGTGTATACTTTACACAATTCTGTAGAAACAGATACAACATTTTTTTTCTTCCTTGTATTAATTATATATTTACAAAATAAATTAAAACCTACTCATGTTTTTAAAATGTAATCATCATACCATAAGAGGAAAAATTATAGTTTCTTCTTTCTCCTCAGAGCTTCCCTACTCTCTCCTGTCCCTTTGGCTCACCTATCTCCATTATTATTCTGAATAGATTTTTTGTGCAGCCTTCCAAAATTTTTCTTATCACATGCAAGTTTATACCTGTTTGTTCGTTTCAATTTAGAACAGTGCTAAGAAAGAGATTTATCTATATATAATCCTTATACTATAATCTATCATCTGTTATCTATCTATCTATCTATCTATCTATCCCTCTTTGGATAAGAGTGACTTAGCCTGTAATTCTAAAAATAAAAAATTCTTGGCCAAAGTAAATGTGTACTTGAAATTTTGATTGAGATGCCAAATTACTCTTGAGAAAGATTGTAGACTCATATTGCCATCAAACAAGAGTAACTGTTTTCTCATATCCTTGGCACAAAACCATTATTAAACTACTAAATTTTGGTATTCTTTAAAAAAATGGGAGGGTTGACTCTATACAAGGCCATACTAATTAGAGGTCAGTCCTAAACTAAGAGAATTAATCACATATTGTCTCAACTAGGGGAACTGACACTGCTCCTTACTTCAGTTCATCTTTTTATTAAAAATGGGACTGTCAAGTTGATTTGTTACCTACTTCATGGGAAAATTAATTCATTAATACAGTTCTTCTAGGAAGCAGAAATGATGGGCGTAGAATCCTCTGAAAAGCAAAACAAAGGTTTAATTTAATTCCATGCTCCTAAAATGTAATTTTATTAGGGTATGATGGAAAAGTGTAACCATATCATTTAGGATTAATTTATAAATCATTTCAAAGACCTGAAGTGATGCTTAGGGGAATGGAAACTAGTTTAAAAGGCCACCAAGAGCCCCTCAGCACAGAGAAGTGTGAACAAACCATTGGGGAGTGCTGCCACTAACCAGTGCCAACCTGAATGGCCTGTGTGACAACAGGGACTAGAGGTCTATCTATCTACTTTTTTCTAGAGAAATCTTGTTGAGGTATTCAGAAGTACATGTTCCACCTGAGTCACCCATTAACAAATGTTTTACATTGTCCTACAAGGCTTTCACTCTCTGGGCTATCTAATCTCCCATCTTTACGTCAGTGTGTGCATGCATAATCTCATTTAATCCTTTCAGAAAATCTACAGTTTTCATTCCCATTCCATAGATACCAACACTGAGGTTAGGTCATATGCTGCTAGAGCTTGATTCCAAGTCTTTTGTTCTTGACCATGTTATATTATATGTGCAGTCATTCTCTCTGACTCTCCCACCACAAAATTCATATATTTATTCATTTATGACAATGAATAAGTGAATATATGCTGAGGGACTAATATTAAACTGAAAAAATGAAGATATAAGTGTTTATAAGAATATAGGTATTTACTCAACCAAGATTTATTGAGACTTTACCCTGTGCTAGGTGGTTCAAGCATTGAATAAGGCAAAGAAAATTCTGGCTTACATTCTTAGTGAAAGGAGACATGATAAAGAAGTCAGCAAATAAATAAGTGAATTAATTTAAATCTATACATACTATGAACAAAATAAAAATGGATAACGGATTAGACAGTTATTGTGGATACATGAGCTGTGACCAGGTACCCAATGTATACGGGAGTATGTGTACATTGGGAATACAATGGCCAGTTCCCCTAATCGGGGAACCCTATTAGGAAGTGACATTAGAACTGATGATAGGAGTCAGCCATGAGGGAATATGGGAATTGGCCATTCTAGGTGATAGGAGCAGTCCAGTAGATGGGATTCTGGGTACTAATGCTTCACTGCCCTGCAATAGAATTTCTATTCATCCCATTTTCCAGGTGACTTTGCAGCATCCTCCCATTGTGGGTGAAGTGTAGTTTCCTACTACTCAGATATTGGACGTGATAATATGACTTACTTTGGCCAATGGAACGATCTCCAAGACTTCAAACATGTTTGCATAGCTTAGCCTAGCCTCTTATATTCCTGCTACTTATGATGGAAAGAACATGCTCTGGTTAGCACATGTTCAAAAAGATATGAAATATGTGGGATAGATCTGACCCGAGCTCAGCCAACTTGCAGCCTGAAGCAGAGCTGGTCCCAGCAAAGTCAAACTGACTTGCAGACCCATACACATTGCCCGCCCCCGCAAGGGTTTATTGTGGTGAGGCACTTATTTGATTAATAGAAGGAACAAGAATCCCGATGTGGGAAGAAACTTGGAGTGTTCCAGGAACAGAAAGAAGGCCACTGTGGCTGGAACAGAGTGAGCAAGTGGGTAGTATCCACAGTGAGGAAGAAGGCGCCAGGTCTGCGTGGATCTTGTAGATCATGTCAAGAACTCCATTTTATTCCACGGGTGAGGATTTCAAGCTGGAGGGTCATATGATCTGATTTACATTTTGGAAAGATCAATTCAAGTACTACATTGAGAATAGGATATAGGATGTTAAGAACAAGAAAGAAGGGAGACCAGATAAGAAGTTAGTACAATAATTTAGAAAGAGACGATGGAGGGCATCGTACAGTTATTTGGAATGTGAAGTGCTGAGAGCTTCCAGAGTATGGGAGAGTGAGAACTGAAGTCCAACCCAGACTTGCCCTACTGTGTGTTTTGTCCTGAGGCCACACCTGTCCAGAGGTGGTCTTGGCATGGATGGTGCCTTGCTGTAGAGTGACAATAGATTCTGTTCATTGCTTTCTCTTTTTTAGTCATTTGATGGCTAGTATTAATCACAAGAGAAATCTGTTGCATCAGAGGAGAACATTTATCAGATTAAATAAATAATGTGTATAGAACTAGTGTGTTTGTAAAGGTATCCTTTGGCCTTTATGTATGCGTGGAAACATTCTGTAATGTTATTGAAAGAGAACATAAATTAGTGGGTTTGTGAGAATATGGTGTACTTATTTAGATACATAAAGACAGAGGCCAGGTGAAGCCAAAGAGATTGGAATGTGTTTATATTTGTGCGTCCCTAATGTGAGGTGAACAAGAACATGTTGAAGTTCAACTCTGTAAAGAAGGTCTGGTGCTTTTCAGCTGAGTAGGCACCATTTCTGGTAGCCCAGGTTCAGGGGACCCAGTGAGGTAATGATATGATGAGATAAGTCATATGCAAATGAAGTCAACAGTTCTCAGGAGCAGAGTGAAGTAGGTCTGAAGAGAGCCAGCCCCTCTCTGAGGGAGAATCTGAATGGAATCTGGAAAGGGTGATTGGAAGACAACAAATATGATCCTATGAAAAAGGGTTCATCCTAAATAATAAAAACCTAATATGCAAATTGTTCGACCCAGAGTTTGACCACTTGCTATGACGTGTACTGACCACCATGGGGTAGCACAGAACATGGCAGGTGTCGGTGATCCAGCGCTGGCAGCGGGTGGCAGTGGAGGCGCTGCTGGCCCCGATGGGCCCTGATGAGAGCGGGGCTGGCGGGATGGGGCGAGGACCCAATGACTCAGATGGAGAAGGGTGCATGGAGGCCAAGATGCTGCTCAGGGCCCAGAGGTCAGCTGGGACCTGCCCTTCCATGGTACCAGTGGTGGGGGGGCGGCCCTGCCTCCGGCTCCCAGGTGCTGAGGGAGCCAGGCAAGGAGCCCAGCCCCACTCGATTGCCCAACAGGCGGGATGGTGGAGCAGGTGAAGGGGCAGTGCCAGGCCACAGTGGGGTGCCAGGCAGGGCTTCAACCCTGGGGGTGCAAGCTTGGGCCCGATCCCCACAAGCCACCCCGAGGGACCCCACCTGTGCATGAATTTGTGCACCGGGCCCCTAGTTACTAAATAAAAAAGGCCTACTGTACTGAGCCCGTGTGTTCAACTGTGTCTCCCTGTGGCAGTTTACCAACCAGACAAATGAACCAGGTATGTGTGACTTCACGATGCCTTCCTTGTCCTGCCTATTGTTATCTGTGCATTGAAAGAAATTCAGGGAGGACAGTCCCACCTACAAAAATTTAGAAATAAAATTTCTAGAAAATGTTATATGCTCTGTTTGGGATTAAGTGCATTTTTAGCTTATATTTATTGAGCATTTACTGGGAGCCAGTAACTGTGCTAAGTCTTTCATCTTCATCTCAACCTTTGGGATCTAGATTTTATTGCTTCTATTATAAAGACGGAGGTTTGGTAAAGTTAAGTTAATCCAGCCCAAGGTCACAGGCAGGCTCTGTTCTAGGCTGTGCTTATGCTATGGTAACATGCTGCTGCTTAGAAATTCTTGGGTGTTCACTGCTCCATGAGGGGAAAACATCATATTATGGTCCTATAGTTCAAAGCATCGCTTCTGAGGTCAGCCTGCCTGGATTTAACCTGACTCCACACGTGGGCAGATTGAGCAAGCCTCCCTAAACTTGTTTCTTCTTTTCAAAAATGGGAATAACAACTTACTTAAAAGCCTGGTCCAATGTAAGTGCAGGTGATTTTTCTTCTTGTTGTTTTTTATCATGTACAGTGAGGCTCTCAGTGACTTCTTTGGAAACATCTATAGCTTTTAAAAGGCTTTTAATCCAAGGTGGAGCTAAACCTATTGGATGCTCCCCAAACTAGTATACTGGGTTTCATAAGAACAAGTGTGTCATGATTGAATGAGTTTAGAAAATAACTCTT
>NW_006300372.1:3515602-3528793 GCF_000327345.1 Myotis davidii | reverse complement strand
AGAAGGTCTGGTGCGTTTCAGCTGAGTAGGCACCATTTCTGGTAGCCCAGGTTCAGGGGACCCAGTGAGGTAATGATATGATGAGATAAGTCATATGCAAATGAAGTCAACAGTTCTCAGGAGCAGAGTGAAGTAGGTCTGAAGAGAGCCAGCCCCTCTCTGAGGGAGAATCTGAATGGAATCTGGAAAGGGTGATTGGAAGACAACAAATATGATCCTATGAAAAAGGGTTCATCCTAAATAATAAAAACCTAATATGCAAATTGTTCGACCCAGAGTTTGACCACTTGCTATGACGTGTACTGACCACCATGGGGTAGCACAGAACATGGCAGGTGTCGGTGATCCAGCGCTGGCAGCGGGTGGCAGTGGAGGCGCTGCTGGCCCCGATGGGCCCTGATGAGAGCGGGACTGAGGCGGGATGGTGGAGCAGGTGAGCAGGCGGCGCCAGGCCAAGGCGGGTACAAGCAGAGGCCCAATTGCCCCGCTGATTGTCCCGCAGATGGCGACCAGTAGCAGCAGGGAGGTTGGGGGAGCAGGGCCACCACCAGCTCCCAGGCACTGAGGGAGCAGGGGAGGCTGGGGCCTGGCCCCGATCGATCACTCTGCAGGTGGGATGGTGGAGCAGGTGAAGGGGCAGTGCCAGGCCACAGTGGGGTGCCAGGCAGGGCTTCAACCCTGGGGGTCATCTCAACCTTTGGGATCTAGATTTTATTGCTTCTATTATAAAGACGGAGGTTTGGTAAAGTTAAGTTAATCCAGCCCAAGGTCACAGGCAGGCTCTGTTCTAGGCTGTGCTTATGCTATGGTAACATGCTGCTGCTTAGAAATTCTTGGGTGTTCACTGCTCCATGAGGGGAAAACATCATATTATGGTCCTATAGTTCAAAGCATCGCTTCTGAGGTCAGCCTGCCTGGATTTAACCTGACTCCACACGTGGGCAGATTGAGCAAGCCTCCCTAAACTTGTTTCTTCTTTTCAAAAATGGGAATAACAACTTACTTAAAAGCCTGGTCCAATGTAAGTGCAGGTGATTTTTCTTCTTGTTGTTTTTTATCATGTACAGTGAGGCTCTCAGTGACTTCTTTGGAAACATCTATAGCTTTTAAAAGGCTTTTAATCCAAGGTGGAGCTAAACCTATTGGATGCTCCCCAAACTAGTATACTGGGTTTCATAAGAACAAGTGTGTCATGATTGAATGAGTTTAGAAAATAACTCTTGAAGCATTGCAATGCAAACCAGTATGTTAAAAACAGTGAAGTCTTGTAGTACAGACATTTTGTTTAGTTCACTATTTCCTACATTGATTTGGCCATGGAAATAATTCATATTTTCACTCAGTAGCAGACAATTACTGGGTTTAAACCCTCACCTTTTATGCTTTTTACCTTTGTCAAGTCTCTTATTTTCTCTATGTCTTCATTTCATCAGCTCTAAAATGTGAACAATAACAGTTCTTTCTTCACAGGATGGTTTGTGGAGATGCATGGAAAATGAATGGCTTCTAGTATAATCTTAGCAAATGTGAGTTCATTATTTCCACTACTATTCTTTCAAGTCTGAACACTGATTTCAGTTTATGTATGCTTTATGTGACCCACATATTTGCTTCTCTTTTTATTTTTATCACTGTTGTTATAGTGTGTACATTTTTACTATAAATGGCTTTGTTTTTTAATTTTTAATTTTTCAGTTATAGTTGACATTCAATATAATATTAATTTCAGGTGGACAGAATAATGGTTAGACATTTATATTTTACAAAGTGATGCCCCCAATAAGTCCACTGCCCACCTGGCACCATACATAGTTATTTCAATATTATTGACTACTAGAGGCCCAGCTCGCAATATTGCGTGGCCCCGCCAACCTGCCCGCTGCTCTGCTTGTGCCCCGCCCACACACCCACTGCACTCGCAGCAGTGCTCACAGCCGTACTCACCTCGCTGCGCGCACCTTGCCCCACTCACTCGCCCACTGCCCCGCCCACCCTCTGGGCGCCAGCCTTGCTGTGATCAGAGCCTGTGGGCCACAGAGGAGGGCCTGAGAGGTGCTCATGCACCTCATGGTGACCCGTCATTTGGTCATTTTGGTCGTGATGCCTCTTGGCCTTTTATTATGATGATATTCCCTATTCTATACTTTTTTTAAATTTTTTTTTAAAATATATTTTATTGATTTTTTACAGAGAGGAAGGGAGAGGGAGGAAGGGAGAAGGATAGAGAGTCAGAAACACTGATGAGAGAGAAACATCGACCAGCCACCTCCTGCACACCTCCCACTGGGGATGTGCCCGCAACCAAGGTACATGCCCTTGATCGGAATCGAACCTGGGACCCTTCAGTCGGCAGGCCGACGCTCTATCCTCTGAGCCAAACAGGTTACGGCACTATTCTATACTTTTACATCCTCATGAGTATTTTGTAACTGCCAATTTTTATTTCTTAATCCCTACACATTGTTCACTTAGCCCCCCAAACCCTTTCTCATTTGGCAACCATCAATTTGGTCTCTGTATCTATGAGTCTGAAAGATGTGGTACAAATATACAATGGAACATTACTTGGCCAGTAAAAAAGAAAGAATAAAATCTGACCATTTGCAACAACATGGATAGGCCTAGAAGGTATTATGCTGAGTAAAATAAGTCAGACAGGATTAAACAGGATCATGGACTTTGGAAAGTAGAAAGTATCACACAAATGAAATGGCTATCATCATTTCTTATTGAAGCTTTTAAACTCTAGGTGATGGGAACCTTGGGTTCTGTGATACACCTTCCGGTGAGGGGCCTGCTGCCAGTAACCTTCCAGCTGGCCCTCAGCCTCCACCCGCTTTTGAATCTTCTAGCCATTCACTCTGCTGCTTCTAAAAGCTACTGCCAAAGGCACAGAAATTCAAGTTCATTTTAAAAAGTGTGTACTGTGTGAGTTGTATATGCCCTTCTTTCAGTGAAAAATCAAAATGGGTTTTGGGCTCCTAGTAGTAAGCCCATCTCTCAGATAGATTCATTTATTTGAAGTTATTATTAACGATAGCTATACAGATATGGCAGAAATAGAACTTCTAGGGATCAAGAGCTAGGAAATCATTAATTTGCTTCTCTGCATGCCATTGGAGAGCACAACCATGGCCACTGGTGACCTGATCATTGTTAATTATTTAACTAATTAATGTGCTTATTCATTACATAGATATTGAGTGGTTGCTATGTGTCAGGTGCTGTGCTAAGTTTTGTGAGGGGAAAAGAAATTGATGAGTCCTGTGTCTGCCCTTGAAAATTCAGTTGGGAAGAAAATGCGTGTGCACAAATAACTTTCATTCAAGGTAATTTTCCAAATGTGTAATAGATGTGTGGCAGGGTCAAATTTACCTGGCAGTGGCTCTTAACACCTCCTCACCTTTCATATAGCTTCCTGTTATCTCTACCTTAATTTTCTTCCTTTTGTTCCTTGGAGAGTCTGCCTCTGCCAGACAGTTTCTAGGTGTGTGTGTGTGTGTGTGTGTGTGAGAGAGAGAGAGAGAGAGGAGAAGGAGGAAGGGAGGAGGTGCAAAATCAGAAAATGTATAGAGAAGGACAAAGAAAGATTTGCAGGAAAAGTTGGTCTTATTTACATAATAAAGATGGGAGAGAGGCAGTGAAAATTAGAGACTACAACCATGATTGGAGTTGGAAGGCCTATAGGAGGCGCTTTCACACCCTACATCTAAGATGGAGCCCAACAGAAAGAACTCTTTGTATATGTTAGTTCTTTGAAAAGAATTCTTTGTTAGAAGGACCTCCCATAGTTGTGGTGTGTTTTATGAAAGAGCGGCTTCTCCTTTGTTTCCTGGGACTTGCCCAGGGTTCACCATTAGACCCGAACAGCAATTAGTTGTGTTCCCAAATAAACCTATTTTTGCTGGAGAAATATCTGGCTGTTCATTGTTTTAAGGTCGGAGGAAAGCAGGAAATAAAGTGCCTGGGTAAAGGAGCAGATATTTCGTGATGGAAAAGGTGAGAGGTGTTAAGAGGGCTTCATAGAAGTAGGGTATAAAAGAGTTTTCTGCCTATTGGGGCTGTACTTTTTCAGATGTAGTTTCACTCTTGGACTGAACCACATGACTCACGTCCTTCAGAGGGTTATAGACAGGACGTCTTAGAGGAGTTCAGAGGAGATAGAAAACCACCTAGATAGGAATGGCCAGGGAAGCATCATGGAGGAGTTGGCTTTTGAGTTGGGTCCTAAAGGATGGGTGCCTTTTTATGTAGTAAAAGAGTCTGTAGAGAGACTGTGCTCTGGGCAGGGGCACTTTTAAAGCCAAGTCGCAGAGTGGAGCAAAGTCTTCAGGAGATACTGCTGCACGTAGGCTGGGTTTTATAGGGCAATAATGAAATCAGACCAGAAAAGCTGGTCGAAGTCAGAAGTCATGGAAACATCCTCTAACACAACACTGATTTTTGTCATGATATCTTCTTCAGTTGAATGGATAGACTCTTAGTTTGGCTTTTTGTGGATTTGAGTGACACGCCAGTTTAAGATGGATTATCTTTTCTCACTTTGTTTGGGCCTGTTGACAGGGTAATTCTAAGTTTTAAGGAGGCCAGGTTCTCCCTCTTCTTGCCTTTGTGAAATCATCAGAGCTACGTGATCTATCTATGCTCTGCCACCTGGAGCGTTGTAACTTGAGTGAATGACCCGAGGACAAGAGGGAATGCTGGAGATGATTTATTGCAGCAGCAGTGGTGGTGGATTCGCAGCAGCAGCGAAATGAGCTTCACCTCGTGGTTTCAAGGCAGTTATCGTCCTCCTTGGAACTCCAGACTTAACATACTCCCTGCTCTTTTTGAAGCCTATGGCCCCAGCTACCCTCCTCTCTCTCCTACTCTGGTAACTTTCCAGTAAATCCCATTTATCATAAAATATTCAAAATATGGCAACCAAGGACTTCAGCTGACACTTGGACCTGAGGCTTTCCTTAGTCATTCTGTGAGCAGAAGACCATTAGCTCAAAGATGTGCTCTGAAGAAAGCCCTACTTACAGAGCCCAGAATGTTGACAAGGTTTCAGAGAGCTCTACCTTTTGCAGCGATTTTTCCACCTTGCTTCATAATCTCCCTGGGAGCAAGGATAGGATAGTTACTGTCTTTTTCCAGATGTCAGAATGAGAAGTCCTGGGAAGTCAAGTGAGGAGCCAAAGGCACTAGAGCCAAGATTTAAAGCAGTGTCAGGCTTACAGACCTGTGTGCAAGAAAGTCAGCCTCTGGAATTCCACATCTGTTTGTGGAGTAAGAGCACAAAGCCATTGGTTGTATGTATTTGAAAGACTTAATCTCCTTTCTTTTAAAGACAATATCAGGGGAGCTGACTCAGACCCTTGTGTGACGTCCTCTTATGGCAGTTTCACAGGTTTCCTTCAGCAGGTTTGTTTTTCCTATAAACCAGAGGTCCCCAGGGATCCCTTACATCTGTCACTCACTCTTTTGCTGGGCAGAGTGGCCACAGCTTCTCTCAGACCCTGCAGATAGTGCAGGACACAGAAGGAAAACACCTAATGAAACTCTTTTAGCTAAGCCAGTGTGCTCTGTGTGTCTACACTTGCCCTTCACTAACATTCCCAATCCACTGTAGGCTCAGTTAGGGCTTGGAAGCCTCCCTCCAAGAACCACTTCTAACTCCCACCCCACCCTGATCACAGTGATTTCAGTTGTCTTTGGATTACACTGAGAATTTTTTCTCTTTTCGTAACTAAAGTATTTATTAAGAATTTAACTGATATTTATTGATTTTTCTTTTCTGATACAAAAGGAAATCATGTTCATTTTTAAAAAAATTGTGAACATCAGAGAAACATGCAGAAGAAAATTACTGGTAATTCTGCCATTCAGAAATAAACATTTGTGATATCCTTCTAGTCTTCTTTCCTATATACAAAGACATACAAACACATATATGCACATATAAACATTTACATATATAAACATATATACACATGTATATATATGAATATATAATATACTTTAAAGTAATTTTCATACAATTATATTTTGTAATTTTTTTACTCAACAACATGTCAAGAATAGCTCTTCATGATTTTCAGTGGCTGTGCAGCATTTTAATCATATAGGTACACCTTAACTTACTAAATGTGTAACATTTGCTAGGCATTATGGTTGCCCCTTTTGCTACATAAATAATATCGCTCCTCCTAATTATATTTTGGATAAATTCTTAGAAGCAGAATTTCTGGGTCCTTGGGAAGATGCTCAAGGAAGAGATTTAGCTTCTTAATTAGTCTCCTTTATCTTCTTTTAAAATTGCTTTGCAGTTTAACATGTGTCTTAGTCCATTTCAGTTGCTATAATAAAATACCGCAGATTGGGTGGCTTATAAACAATAGACATTTATTGCTTACAATTCTGGAGGCTGAAGTCTGCGATCAGAGTGATGGCATGGTCAGGTGAGGGCCCTCTTCTGCATCAGGGTGTTGAAATGGGAGGTGATATTGGCAGGTGCATTACAGGGAGAGAGAGAGAAATCACGGAAGAATTTAAAAAGCCATGGTACAGTGTTTGGATTTTTTAAAAAGTAGTTGTGGAAACAAAGTTTTAGGCAACAGAATCATGTAATTAAGACACTGAAGAAATAGGTTGGAGGATGCAGAGGAAGCTGGAAGTCCTATGTTTGGTTAGTAGTCAGTGAGAGCAGGTCTGATGAGCCATAGTGATAAAACTGGTGGGGGCATTTGGAGTGAAGGGAAGGGGCGGGCAGAAATAGAGAGACATTTTAGAGGTGGACGGGAAAGGATATGGTGACCCTAGATATAGGCATTGAGGGAGAGAGAGTATTAAAGCTGATATAAAGGTTTCAAGGTACGGGGGATACAGGAAGAGTTTCGAAAATAAGTATTGGTAGGAGGAGCTAGACTAGGGGCTGAAAAATCACATGTCTATACAGACCAGGCAGGTAAGAGGAAGGAATGAATAGGCTAGATTGGGAATGTGACAGGGAGGCATGGGGATCCTGCCCTGTCTGCTAACGGGAGCTGCCTCTACGCAGCCTTGGATGGTTATTACCACGGAGGGATTTCTGTCTAATAGTATGAGATCTTTCAATTTCCAAGAAAAACTGAAATTTCAAAAGTTAAAGTGATTTCTCTTGATCTATTTCTTTAGATCTGATTATTTTTTTTATTTTATTTTTTTTTAAAATATATTTTTATTGAGTTTTTACAGAGAGGAAGGGAGAGATATAGAGAGTCAGAAACATCGATGGGAGAGAAACATCGATCAGCTGCCTCCTGCACATCTCCTACTGGGGATGTGCCCGCAACCCAGGTACATGCCCTTGACCGGAATCGAACCCGGGACCCTACAGTCCGCAGGCCGATGCTCTATCCACTGAGCCAGACCAGTTTCGGCTAGATCTGATTATTTTTAAACACTGTTTGTGTCAAACAAAGCAAGGGGTGAGAATTGATAACTTATGATACATTTGTAATTTTCCTGATTGCCTGATACACTCCATATATCTGCTTAAATCACTGCTTATGTTTTCATTTAGAGCTTATATGCATGTTTCCAGTTACTTTAGGATGAATGTTATGCATATTTACTGATTACTGTTGATAAGTATTCCAAATAAATGGTCCATTTGTGTCTGCTTTTCTTTTTCTTCTGCAAGATACTAATTTCAAATGATTTTAATGAGTAATCAATACACTCAAAATATGGAATCTGAAATAAATGGATGGTTTTTCCAATTGAGGGATATATGTAGTGTAAGTGTGTTTGTTTATGTAGTTTCAGGTAAAAGGGAAATTGTGGACAATTGCATTTTTGAATAGACAGACTGAACTTGTGGGACAATATATGGAAGGAGGAGATTTTAAAAGTCTAGGTAAGAGCACAAAGAAAGGAACAAGTTCTAGGTAAAATAACTTTTAACTGGATATTAACAAGTTGATGTGTCAACCCAATCACAAAAAATCCTATGCCTTCTATATGGGGGTGTGATGATAAGTAAATTGACTTAATGTTTTTAATCCTCACCTGAGGATATATTTATTGATTTTAGAGAGAGGAAGGGAGAGAGAGATGTGAGAGCGACACATCGATTGGTTGACTGCCATACTCGCCCTGATTGGGGATTGAACCCGAAACCTAGGTATGTGCCCTTGACCGGGAATTGAACCCAAGATCTTTTGATGAATGAGACAACACTCCAACCAACTAAGCCACCCAGTCAGAACCAATTGGTTTTATTTTAACCAACATCTTTTATGAAATACTGAGAAAAAGATTCAGTGGTGCTAGGTAGAATGTAGTTATTATTTACAAAAATTCAGATAGATTTTTCAGTATAAGCATCCACATCAAATCTATCCCAAATTGGTCTTTATATTGCAAGCTTTGATGTCATTGAAATAATGAAAATATTGGGAGGAATATAATCTGCTAAGGTTTTGAAAAAATATGAGTATGTATCTCATTACCGAAAGAAAGCTAATGACAGAGAACAGGTTCTGAGGCATATTTCTGAAAGTAAAATGGATCAATTAATTCTCTTCCAATCATTTCATCTTCCCAGTGTGCTATTCTTCTTACAGCTGGTTGCCTGGTAACCTGGTGATTATCAGGGACAATCATATCAACATTGAGGATACAGGTGATTGTGTGTGTGATCCCTACTCTCTTTGTAGGCTGAGGTGGCTCTTAGGTCTCAGATAAAAGGCTTGTTGGTGCAGGGAAAGGATGCTGGGTGTCATGTGATAATCACACCTCTACTGCATACTGGCGCTGGCTCTTGGGAAAGTTATTAGACCTCAGCTAGCCTTAGTGCCCTCATCTACACAATGGAGATAACCTTTGAAAGTACCTAGCTCTCAAAGTTGTTATAAATCTTATATGAGATCATGTATGTAAAATGTACAAATACAAGATAGAATTGTTTTTAATGTTAACAGCACTATTGTTGCTGCTACTAAATTGAACAGGGCTTGCTGTTGTTGGAGGCCATTTGGAAAAACTAAAGTTATTTGTTACTGGAAGCTGAATTAAATAGTTAATGATGATGCTTTATGAAGCAGGTGGAATTCTTCAGTTGAAATAAAAAGAACTGACTTGGTCCAATCAAAGCCAAAAGGCATTTATTGAAAGGATATCTGTGGTGTATTCAATGGGTGGCTCAAGTCCTATCTGTTGGAAAATTGAAATAGTGCTGTTTTTGTTAGATTAGGCTCTACTCACATCTGTCTTCACATCGTCCTTGTAGGTGCAGAAATATGTGACATCTACAAAGTGAGTAGTGCCCCCAGGATTAGGTCATTCCCAGCCTGCACAACTGCATGGATTCCAAGATACCTAATAAATCCTCTAAATGCAGTGGAGGTCTGTACACTCTGTGGGGACTGTGGCATTAAGAAAGATGCTTGGCCCCTGGAAAGCTAGACCCGAACATAACTCCTGGGGAATATCACTGTGAATGGAGCAGTAAGACACATTTCTACTGTTGCACATAGTTTTCTTTTTTGCCATTTCCTTAACTTTATGGGCTATGCGCTGACAGCACATACATTGTACATGCATCTGCAATGAATTTAATTTAAGAGCTTTCTGCTGTACCATGATGCAGCCCATGTTCTTACATAGAGAGTGTGGTAGAAGGTGGCCCAGGTTATGATTGGCAGGAAGAATTTAAGAACACTAGACTCATTGCTTGAATTTGTTTTAGATTGAGAAAGTGTTTCTGTGGAATTGCTTCATTTATTAATTCAATAAATTATTAATATTGTTCTAGACATGGGCTAGACATTGGGGATAATGTGAACAAGATCAGTACAATGGTTATTCTTACTGACTTTGTACTGTATAGACCCTCAAATAAACTATAATAATCAGGTGTCATAAACTCTGTGATAGAAAAAGCATAACCATTTATGGAAATGAGTGGAAAGAATATCTAATCTGAGGGTTCTGGGAAGATAGCAGTATCTTGCTTTGATTTGGCTGTGTCTTTCTTTAATGAAATCATTGGTTTTTTGGCCCCAGGCTTTAATTAGACACCTAGACCAATTTCTTAGAGAAAGGAATTAGGGAACTCACATAGGAACAGCCGCCTTTATTTCACTCTAAGCTTTAGATCAGTGACCTAGGAGGGTGGTTGAGAGTTAGAAATGTGTCTGACAAGGAAAGCAGGTGTCTCTGTGTCCTTGTTATAGGCAGAGGTAGATAGATGGATCTATATAGACAATTTTTCATGGACAACATAAAATTTTCAATTATATCTCAGTAGGCATTTAGTACAGAACTCCTAAATGAAGTTTGTTTCACTTGTGTTGATCAACACATTTTTTTCTTAGGGTAATAACCACAAACAATTTGCTTTGGCAGGAGGATGAGCACACACCTTACGCTCACGAATAAAAACATGCTGGCAGATGGCACTGAGGTGCTGAAGAGTTTCTGGTCAGGGACTGACATGTGGTGGGTGGAATGGGCAGGTGGTGTGCAGTGGTTAAGATTGCCATTTTAGCCCAGGCATCCAGAGGTGCCAAGAACTTGACAGCATGACAGATAGCAAGAGAGGAAGCCAAGGCAGTTAGGGGTGTCCTCCAATTCATGGTTGACAACCAATGATAATTTGTGGTTAACAGAGGAGGCAAATTCATACTCTACCCAGGCATGCTCACTCTGATCTGTGGGTACCTTTGAACTTTAATCAGAGTGGTCAGTGTGTCAATATCTCTTTTTAAAGTTCTTTTGAAAGTATTTACCTCACTTAAAATTGTTAGCTGTATGTGTAGTGGTCAAGTTTATTCTAGACTTAAGCCACTCACAGTGTCCAATGGCAGATCCCTTTTTGTCCAGCTGTTCTCAGTTTGTGTGTCCGTTCTTCAGAAAGTCTTTCCTGAGCCCCTATTTAAAGAGATTAAACTCAGTAGCTTTTTGTCATATTACATTGTTTTATTATCTTCCAGCATGTATACCTTTGGGAATTATCTCAAATTGTATTTTTCCTTATTGTACATACCTCTTTTCTGGTCTGGAAGCTCTATGAGTACAAGGACCTTATCTGTGTCCTTCACCTTTGGACCCTCAGAGCCTAGAACAGTCCCTGGTACTTAACTTCTCGAGGGCAAGGATCATGTCTTAGACAACTTCCTGTACTGTACCTAATGCCCAGCACAGTAAGTGGGCATAATATGTGGATTTATTTAATGAGAAATATAATTAAGCTCTATAGAAGTAACTGATAATGGTTATTCATTGAGCAACTTTTTGTAAACAGGGCTGGTTTTCTCTTAATTTTTAAATTGATTTAAAACCAGCTAGTGCCCTGACCAGTTTGGCTCAGTGGATAGAGCGTCGGCCTGCGGACTGAAGGGTCCCAGGTTTGATTCCAGTCAAGGGCAAGTACCTTGGTTGCGGGCACATCCCCAGTAGGGGGTGTGCAGGAGGCAGCTGATCAATGTTTCTCTCTCATCGATGTTTCTAACTCTCTATCCCTCTCCCTTCCTCTCTGTAAAAAATCAATAAAATATATTTTAAAAAGTTAAAATAAAACCAGCTAGTATTTTTGTGTATTTGTATGTCCAGCTTGCATTTGAGCACTGTTTTGTGACAGGTGCTTTCAGAAATGAGAAAAAGGCAAAGTGGTCGTCCTTGCCTTTCAAAAATTTTATACTCTTTTAAAATGAGTGAGTGAAATGCATTTGTTCTTATAATCTTTTGAAATGGTGCCTTGCTGTGTTCTTTGATAAATAATGTTTGTTGAAAGAATGAATAAATGAATGAAAGTAAGACTCAATGAATGAATAAGGAAGAGATGAGTTGAGATACAGGAGTTAGAACCAGTCAATTGTGAGTCTATGAGGCAGGGTTGGGGGATTTGATTGCATCAAGTCTCTGAGTCATGAAGTAGACTGAATTTATTTTTCATCCAATGGAAGCTATTATTCACTGTTTCCTTGTGCTCCTAGTATTGTTTCTAACTTTTGTGGATTGTTCTTGATATCCCCAAGTCTGGAAGGTTCCTTGCTCATAATATTCATATGTTCAAAGTCCATGCAATGAAGATACAATCAAGCATCATCATCTTAGTCAAATATTTTATTACCTCTCTTGCAGTAAGAAATTTCTACTTCTGAATTCCTAGGATGCACTTAACCCTTTCCATCTTATATTGCCATTATTTATGTCTGTTTTTTATCTTCCCTTTTAGACTCTCGGCTACTCAAGGGCAACTGAGGAGCCAACTTTCAGTAACTCATTTAATAAATCTTTACAGAAGACATATTGTATGTCAGGACAGAGCTAGTTTTGGAGAAACAACTGTGAGCAACTGACATCAACAAGGCAAAGATTTGTTTGCCCTGTGTTATGGAGTTTAATAGTAGAGCACAGTATTAATGGCTTTTGTTTTTTGAACACTTCCACCAATTTGATCAGATAACTATCTTAGCATTTTATAGTAGGTAAGGATATATAGGTTTTAGATTCCACAGATTACAGTTCTACTCCCGACTCTATAGCTTACTAGATAGGTGATGCTAAGCTGGTAATACCACCTTGTGGAACTTAAGTATTAGTTATTTATTAACACAAATAATAGTGTATAACTATTATTAATACAAATAATAGTGTGTAACTATATCAAAGCAAATTAAAATAGGAATTGTCAAACTTATGAGTCTGTGGGTTGACTAGGTGGTTCTTCTGGTCTGGACCAGGTTAGGTTGGTTTCCTTTTGGCTAGTTCATGTGTCTGTGGTGAGCTGGTAATGGGCTGGAAGGATGATCAGCCTATAAGAGCCTCACCCAAGACAGCTCTTCCGCACATGATCTCTTATTGCCCACCATGCAAGCCTGGACTCTCAGCAGGTGATGGTAGTGGTTCCATACATCTAGTAGTCTAGGCTCAGATTGGCTAGCCTTGGTCACCTTCTCTCGGCTGAAGCAAGTTCCAAGGCCAGGCCAGATTCACGGGGTAGGAGAATCACTGCAAAATCACGTAGAATGGGGAGTGAGTAGAGGGGAGAACGAACAATTTTTGGCTCTTTTTTACCAGTGATGGCAAACCTATGACACGCGTGTCAGAGGTGACTTTTTACTCTATATCAGTGATGGCAAACCTATGACACGTGTGTCAGAGGTGACTTTTTACTCTATATTTTTGGTTGATTTCCTATTGTTAAATGGTCAGAGGTGA
>NW_006300372.1:3463224-3515110 GCF_000327345.1 Myotis davidii | reverse complement strand
AGTTTGTTGCAGCAATTACAGACTAACCACTACAGTTTAATTGTAGCAAACCAGCTGTAACAATGTAATACTAGCTTTAATAGGAGCTATAGCAAACTAGCTGTAACAAACTAATACTACTTTTAACAAACTAGTACTGACTGTAACAAACTAACCAATACTTTGAAGAGTGAAAAGTTTCTAGGTAGTATTTTGCACAAATTAGTCACTCTAACTTTAATCAAAGAAATGAGAAGCTTCCGAAACCAAACATAAACTTTCTGGTACCGTGCACCATTTACACTTCATCTTTCCTCTCTGCCTGTGATTCCCCCATTTCCTTCCTCTAAGGGATTTTTTAAAAATGTTTTGTCTGTGAAACCAGACTGATTTAGGGTTAATGTACATCTCTCCTGGACAAGAAGATCAAATTCTCTGATTAGAGTTCCGAGCATTCCGAGTTGAACAAGAAAGAGGCAAATAATACAATCAAGTTGAAATTAGAGATTTTGTGAAATCAAATCTTTTAAAGGTGTACCGGATGCCAGGAACATTTTGAATAGAGGAAAGAGACTAAACAGTAAGTCTTGGATTGAGTCTTGGCCCTGGCAAGCATGTTACCTCTCCAGTGCTCTGTTGATTCTTTTGTAAACAGGGAATAACAATAACCTCCACTGAGGGTCAATGAGAGAAAATATGTGAAGGCACTTTTTCAAGCTGTAAAATGTAAGTTACATAATCATGTTTAAATTAATACATCAACATTTACATACATATAATTTCATTTACAGTGGGGTCTGGTGGGAAGAAATAGCACAAAGGTATTTCAGAAAACTTTAAAATGTTTTTGCAATGATTTTCATCCAGAGAAACACCCTGTATATCCCTGATGTCCTTTATTGCCCAATAAAAAAAGCAAAAAACCACAACCAAATAAACACATCCCAATAAAAACCCAGTTCCTAAACAAAGCAAGGGACAATATTCAAAAACATCTGCAGATGATTGTTACATGATGGAAATCATTAATGAGATAATTCACTAATATATTTCACTTATTCCAGTAAGTCATTAGATACTTACGAGAAGTGGCTTGTACCAGTTTTCTTTTCATTAAATATTCATATTTTCTAATGGAAATTATTCTAACAAATTGGGAAAGTAAGCAACTTATAAATTTATGCCTCAAAAAGAAGGGTTTTGGAATTCCCAGTGAGGAAGCTAATGCTTAGAACATTAACACTCCATTGATTTTGTAATTAAGAAGCTGGAAAGTAAATATAGTGTCTTTTAAATGTTAGGACAGCTGTTTGTCTTGATGCTCTGATCACAGGCCTTTTGATTGCAGATAGCATTAGCTGTGCAACATTCTACTGTGTGTGGTTGTAAAAACCCCTGCATTGTGTCACCCATAGGAAAAAATGCAAAAGAACCACTCTTGCCATTTAGGAGTGAAGACAAAGATTGTAAGTTTCAGAAAATTTAAAGACCAGAAATACAAATTGCTGGAAGGCAAGAAGAGACTTGAGTTTCTGGGGAACTATGACAGTAACTTGTTTACCCTCAGTTATTCAACATTATCCAGTAAATATTTGCTGAGCACTTACTAGGTGCCACGCACAGTGCTCAGGAGACAGTGGTGAATAGGAAAAAAATGGTGCTTGAACTCAGGGACCTAGAAGGTAGACAATTAGCAGGTGGTAATACAATGCAAGGAAAGTGATCACAGTGTGCTGTGAGAACCTATCTTCCTGATAGAATGACTTGTGCTTTGTCTTGAGGATGAACAGGAGATAGGAGTGTTCCAGTCAGTGGTAACAATATGTACAATGGCCAGGAAATTAGAAAGAGGATGGCACCTTTTAGCTACCAGTGTTAATACGGTTTTATAGAATGAACCCCAGAGTTATGTTTAGAAAAAAAAAAACTTTGTTAAATAGAAAATCCTAATGTATGCAAAATATATTTCTTTATATGAAATACTATAATTTTTCACTAATTAAGGTCTTTAAAATTTTTTATTCAACAAATATTTATTGCAAATCTACCCTTTTTCATGCACTTCATCTTGGTTTATATATTGTTATACCAATTATTACTTGGCTGTCTCATTTCTCTGTGATCTTTTGGTGGGCAGAATACTCTTCCCCAACCCCAAATAAAACTAAGATCTTTAAACTAAAAATAGAAGCAAGATCTTTCTGTTTGAAAAGTGTTTTATTCTTTTTATAATTATGTTAGTCTCATGTTCTTTGAGAAAGAACAATTAATTCTCTCAAACTCCTCTTTTTCTACTCCACACATGTTGCATATTAATTTTATCCATAATTTTATGTCTATAATTTTGGAACACTTTAGAATTGATTGTCTCCCAAAATTTGACTAGAATAAATGGGCAGCTCAAGAATAAATCCACGCACAGAACTTACCCTAATGCATCAGATTCCGCTGGGATCATTATTTAAGATGAAAATTCCTGGGCTCCTGTAGCTCAGAGATATTAAGTTATAGTCTTTTGCGTAGAGTCCCAGAATTTGTACTTTAACCAGCTCTCTTGGAAAATCACATGCTTCCTAAAGTTTTGGAATTACCCGGTTGCTTAGAAAACAGTTCTGTAAGCATTCCAGGATAAAGTGAAGGCATCAGCTTTTGAGGCCTTTATCAGCATTTAAAAATTATTTATCTGCTCTGTTCTACCTGATAGCAAATAATTACTTATAATTATCATAAACATTTCACACAGAAGAAATAGTTTCTCAATATTATTCACATATTAATGTGTGAGCAGAATATTATTAATTAATAATGAGTCAGCCTTTACATCATAATGGTTATTACATTTAGAGTATAAAATCTGTCTAATGAGGGATTAGCTGAACAGTATTAACTTAAGCTAGAAAAGTTGGGTTAATGATTACTTTTTTGAACAACAAAAATGGCCTGCTTCTAAACTCTGTTCTTATATATTTCATTTAAACTCTTAAAACCATCTAAGTCAATACCAGTTTTACATTAACTTGAGTTTGGAGCTTTGAAGTTTATTTAGACATTTGTATTGGCTTGCAAAAAAAGAAAAAAAAAGAAAGAAAAGAAAAAACTTGACAGAATAGGTCCATGTAGCCACAACTGGATGTGAGAATAAGATCTTGCAATGTAGATACAGCCACCTGAACTTTATATGCATGCTGATATATTGTATTATATACTGCAGTACTGTGCATCTCAGTTTATTGATCTACATGAGGAATACTTCGGTTATTATTCCATTAATTATCATTACCAAAGTACTTTCTTGAGAATCCTGTCATGGATAGTACAAGATAATTGTGCCATTTAACTCAGTTATGACTTGTCTGCACAGCCCAATTTACTTCAGTAGAAAGAAGTATAAATATTCACACTGATCTTTAGAATAAGTTTAGTGTCAGGGGCCTGTTTTGAGAGGCCAGCTGCAACATGAACCACTTGCTGGGTTCCATCAGCCAATGCGGGCAATTAGGATCAGCACTACTTAGGAAGATAATTAGACTTGGCCAACCAGATTGCCTGCCACCCCGGAGCACGGGTTTCAGAAGGAACGAGTGCTCACACAGAACTTCTCAGTGAGGTGCAGGGCCTGCAGAGGGCTGTTGAGCAGACTGATGAAGGTCTGATAAAATTCCCTTTATTTTCCAGGTTTCCAAGTGGTTATTTTTTTATTTTATTTTTTTACTGAAGGGAGGTACAGTTTCAGGGATTGGTGCCTAGTTGAGTCAAATCCATATTTTCTAATTTTATAAAATAATTATTGAGAAGAGAAAATTAATAACAATATTGATGCCACAAGAACACTGTATAGAATTGACTTTCAGGTAATGTTTTAATAAAATCCACATCACTAATCACATCTACACACTACGTTGCTATTTTTGTATTCTCTGATCTTAAGGTGACAAATTTCGTAAGCAGTTTATTGTTGTCATTGTTTAATATTATCATAGGCTTTGGAGTTACAGCATGCTTGTGCAGGTACAGCACTTCGGACCAGATGCTTTTCTTTGCCATTAACATTGGGATGAAATTGATGCAGGTTTTTTCCTTAATGGACCCAGAAACATTTTCCTCACACTCTATTATTGACTTAAGTAGCTTCCATAGATCTAGTTATGACTTGGCGTTTGGTAATGGCAGAAAAACTAACACAATTAACATACACATTCATAAAATATTTTACACTATACAAGGTATTGATAATGCTGATCATTTTTATCTCACTGGGTTATTGGGAATCTAACCAAACCAAATGCTGCAGGTGATAAGAAAGCGATCTCAATATCCAGTTGTGGATACTGTAGCCACTTAGGTACCCTCCTTTTAACTATGCCATGATTTCCTTTTCGGGATTCTCCCTTCCATTCCATGGTCTCCCAGGAGCAATGAATTAGGATTTCTGCCGTCCAGTGAGGACAGTCATAGCTATCCTGGAGGCAGCTGCAGGCTCTTCCATGACATCGTTTCTTCTCCTGCCAGTGTGGCCACAGTGCAGGCACAGAACCTGACTCAGCCACGTGGGCTCTTCTGGAGTTGAATCCTCAGCACAGGACAAAGGTGGAACAAAGACGACACAAGGCAGTTAATCATCTGATCCATGGCAGCTCCTTCATGAGACAGGGAAGCAGCTCCTCTACCCAGTAAGCAGTTTGCTCTTCTAACTGGAGGTGGGCTTCCAGTGGTCCCAGCAATTCTAGGGTAATTCATGCCCCACTAAATTCTTTATTAACTTGAGTGAGCCAGAGTTGGAGTCTGTTGATTGCAATAAGGGAATCTTAACTATTACATGTACAAGTTTTTACCACATTTTCTTGATTTCAAAATGCCATAAATTTAATATACATCATTGATTTTTTTCAGGGGAAAAAAGAAGCAGCCACAGCACTATATTAAATAGTTATTATAGTATTTTATTCAACCTTAAAAGGCAAGAAGCTTCCTGATTTGAGAAATGTAAAACATAAAAAGTGAAATGTGAAAAAATGTGTTAGAACTGAGGAAATATGATACTCATGTCATCATTATTAATAAATTATAGTGGGATAATAATTATGACAACTGAGCATTTTATGCAGATAGAAACCTAAAGAGTCAGGGAAGTATGCCAGAGGAGTTCATTCTAAAATTCTCTTGATAGCTGCTCTGAGAATTCCTGAATTTATTTGCCTTTTGGTGTGAGACGTATCCAGTTTGGGCTGCCAGCTAATTTCCAGAAGTGGAAGGCAGCTGTGGTTTACAGTGAGTGGGAGGCTTGCAGGAAAATAGCAGTGCAGCGGTTGGGAGAAGTTCTCCGAAATTTGCTGATGTACAGCTAAGGGGCAGTTATCTTTGAGTGATGTTTTTATAGCTTCCTACATAGAGTTGGTGAAACATCAGCCTGCGTGTGGAGGGAGGAGCTTGTCAATTTGGCTTCTCATCAAACCCAGCTTAGTTGAGTTGCCAATTCTTAGGTGTTTTGACAGTTTATTAATAAGATAGATATGTTTGCATTGGCAGCCTTGATTAATAGATTAATGATCACTGCTCCCTGCAGTGTAATCCTCTGTTGCACCAGCAGAACTATATAAATTGACCTCTAGGGTTAGGAGTCCCTGAGGGTGACAGTCAGGCAGCCCTAAAGAGGAGCCCAAAGACAAATAAATGCCCTAAAGAAACAATTTTCCAAGTTACTGATTTGACTTGAGGGTGGCAGGGACTTAATTGGAAGACAGTGTCATAATGACCTTCTGCAGAATCAAGGGGAGGGGTTCTATTAGTACATCTGCAGATGTACTTGCTGGGCAGGTCTTGCAATTCTACTTTGGTTTCTGCCTCCTCCTCTGTTAAAGCAAGGGCAATTCATCATAATTTGACTGCCATTTGTCTCATGCTTAATGATTTAAAGGTGCATCTTCACATGGCCCAGCTTATCATAGAAGGCTGTAGATTTAATGAGGTGATGTATTCTGTGCCCTCACTTTTCAGCTCTAGAAGCAACGGCCCTGATGTAACCCTTTATGTCTAGGTTCCTCCTTTGCAAATGGGATTAGTAACAACCCCTACTTCATTCTTTTGTTATTGAAATTATTCTAACAGGTGCCTGGGACAGGCTTAATATGGTACAAAGTATTCAATAAATGGTGGTTTCTGTCATTTAGGAGAAGGGCTTGGAGATATTTGAAGATGGGTGCTATGCAGATTAAATGCAATGCTTTCTGATTCCTGCTACTGGGCTTGACAAACTCTGGCCCTTGAGTGAAATCTAGCCTGTCTTGTGTTTTGCAGTAAACTTTTACTGGAGCACAGCCATGCTCATTTGTTTACACATTGTTTATGGCTGCTTTTGTGTTATAAAAGCAGAGTTGAGGAATTATAATACAGAACTTATGGTGTATAAACCTGGAGTAGTTATGTCTGTTCCTTTACAGGAAAAGTTAGACAAACCTCTGGTGTCATCAAGAAAACTGACAAAAATTCCGACTTAATGTATTTAGTAACAGTTTCATTGCTTTCTAATTTATTTAACATCTACCCTACTGGTAATTAATTGACATTCAAAAGTTTTTCATTTTTTTAAATTTGTAAATAATTCTGAAATATATGGCATAGCATATATGTGAATATATCTGAAGGGATAGGTTCCTACACATGACATATTTAGGGGTAATTATTTGGGTCACCTCAGTTAATGTGATCGCAGATTTACTGATGGGACATGGTGAAATTTCTCAGCACAAAAGTTGTCATAACGGAATACAGAATTAAGTTGTCAGTTCTAATTCCCTCTAACAGAGTTTATTATTAATTAGCTTTTTTTGATTGAGCTGGAGGTTGCAGTCCCCAAAGAAAAAACACAATACTAAGGCCCAAGGAATTGACGGCTTGTCAGATAAAGTTAGCTATTGTGGTTCCTACCTATCAAAAGTAATCTTATCGCTAGTCATTGCTTCCATCTTTTTAGAGTTGCTGCCTTTGGGTTCTATAATAGGTTGCTGGATAGAATCATCAGGCTTACTGTAATTCTCCATCTGGATTATCACATCTGTCATATGATAGGCCTATGAGATAGATAGACATGTACAACAACATTATTCTTTTATGCAAGGTAACATTATTCCTCATACTCTATTCCTTTGTGAAACATCTGTCTGCCTGATTGCCTCTAACTGCTCCCCTGCTGGCCTGATTGCTCCCAACTCCCCTCCCCTGCTGCAACCTGCCTCCTCTGCCAGCACCCGCCTCCTGTACACCGGGACTGGCCTCCTCTGCACCACACAGACCAGCGGGACCCCCAGGCCTCACTGCACAGAGCAGCCACCGGGCCCCGCCTCCACTGTGTGCGTGGCCATTGTGTGGCAGCCATCTTGTGGCGATGTCACGTGAGGGTCTGCACGATGGCACCACGTGAGGGTGTGACACCACCTAGGCTTTTGTCATATAAAAATATATATCCTATATAATAAGCGCCTAATATGCTAAGTGTCTGGTCATCTAGTTGGCCGTTCAACCAATCAAAGCATAAGATGCTAATGATATGGTAAGGCCACTCAACTTCTTGCTATGATGTGCACTGACCACCAGGGGGCAGATGCTCTGACTGGTAGGTTAGCTTGCTGCTGGGGTCCAGCCGATCAGGACTGCAAGATGGGCCGGACACACCTGTAGCCCTCCCACAGCCTTCCCCAGCTGGCCAACCTCCTGCACCCCTCCCCAGCCCGAATTGTGCACTGGTGGGGTCCCTCTGCCTGGCCTGCACCCTCTCGCAATCTGGGACCCCTCGGGGCATGTCTGAGAGCTGGTTTCAGCCCGACAGTGGAATGACCAGTCGCTATGACACACACTGACCACCAGGGGGCAGATGCTTAATGCAGGAGCTGCCCCTGGTGGTCAGTGCGCTCCCAGAGGGGGAGTGCCGCTCAGCCAGAAGCTGGGTTCACAGCTGATGAGTGCAGCGGTGGTGACAGGAGCTTCTCCCGCCTCCACAGCAGCACTAAGGATGTCCGACTGACGAATGTCCATCAGTCGGACAGCCTCAAAAGGTTCCTGGACTGTGAGAGGGAGCAGGCCGGGCTGAGGGTCCCCTCCCCCAGAGTGTACGAATTTTGTGCACCAGGCCTCTAGTGCTCAATAAAAAGACATAATTGTGGTAACATGAGATTTATCTATTCTAGTAAGAGGCCCTTCTGTTTTTCTTTTGCCACAATTTTAGGGATAATAAATCTGGAAATAATTCTGTGTAGCAGAGGAAGTTTAGTTATATAAATAGAAAAAGTAAATATAGTTAAATAATATATGTGTCTTAAATTGTTAATTAGTTTTAAATTGTTTATTGGGAATCATAATTTATATCTATATTACTGGTAAATTTATGTGGTCGAGTGGACTTTATGGGAAAAGGAAATACACATTTATGTTTTCCTTTTCTCTTGGAACATTATGTGAAAGTGCCTTCTGACTCAGCCTAGGAAATTTTGTCAATTGAAAATAGAAAAAGGCTGTTGCTCCTGTTAAAGGGGCAATTGCAGTGTCTCAAGCATTTTTAATTGTGGTGTATGTAGCATCTAGAGATAAACAGAAGAAGAATGTAAAATATGAAAGTTGTGTGTACTCCAAATTGTTGAGTCCCTAAGAAATTCCAGGATACACCTCCTAGGGGACATCAGAATTTTCTGAGGATCCTTTAGAAATTCATTCAAAGCAGCCATTGGTCCTTGTTTCTGACTCTCTTGTGATTGCCTCTCTTGACTGAAAATGAAGGTAAGTATCTGAATCACATAATAGCATGCTATTTTCTTTCAACAGCTATTATTTTTATTCATTGTTATAAAAACATTTTTGAAACAACATTAATTAAAATTAGAAAAAAGAAAACAAATAACCTATAATACCACACTTTCAGGCATTTAAACAATGAATCCAGAAGGAGCTAGAAGGGCAGAGAGAGCCTGCAAACTGGAGCAGGCAGTAGCATGCTGCTTTTTATTCCTAACACCCCAGGTGGCTGATGGCCTTCCCCCTTTCATTCCCCAAGGAGTTTCAGAGCAGAAACAAAACCCCATGATAATTCATACTCACGCTCTGTTGATCCTCCTGCTTGTGCCTATGCTGACCTCGTTACTGATTGACTTATTTCAAAGAGGAAAAGGCAAATTTTGGATTTTTTCTTTGTTATGTTTGATTATAAAGGAAAATAAGCTCATTGCAGACTTTTTAAATCTGCAATGAGCGTATTTTCATTTGTAACTTTTTGCCATGGCAGGATAGGTCTGTTAGTTAGAGCATCCTCCTGTTATACCAAGGTTGTGGATTGGATCCCCATCAGGGCACAAGCAAGAATCAGCCAATGAATACATAAATAAGTGGAACAACAAATCAGTGTTTCTCTCTCTCTTACCCGCCTTTCTAAAAATCAATCAATTTAAAAACAAAAAAGGAAACTTGTTACTTTTACAGAAATTTCTAGAATCAATAATTAAACTGTTATAAATGGAATATACTTTCTTCCAATGATTCTCCTATATATCAGGGATTTTTCTCAACTTTAGCATGATTAACATTTTAGACAGAATAATTCTTTGTTGTTGGGGATGTCCTGTGAATTCTAGAATGTTTATAGCTTCCCTGGCTTCTACTAAGCAGAGTAGAAATTCCATTAGAATCTCCCTCCCCCCATCCACTCATAAGGATAAAAAATGTCTCCAGACATTGCCAAAAGCCCCTGGGGTACACAATTGCCCCCAGTTGAGAACTACTTCTAAATATTAAAAATAGAATTAGAATTTTATTGTCTTTACAATTTTTTATTTTGCTTTTTGTTGTTGTTGTTAATCCTCACCTGAGGATATTTTTCCATTGATTTTTAGAGAGATTGGAAGGGAGGGGGAGAGAGACACAGAGAGAAACATTGATGTGAGAGACACATTAATTGGTTGCCTATTGCATGTGCCCCAACAAGGGCTGAGGATTAAGCCTGCAACCATGGTATGTGCCCTTGACCAGAATCGAACTCAGGACCCTTCAGCCTGAGGGCCGCTCTATCTACTGACCCAAACCGGCTAGGGCTATGTTATGCTTTTTAAGCTAAGATTGCATAGTGGATATTTTCCTTTTTCATTAAAGGGCCTTGAAATTATGGTATTCATGGGCAATATTCCCTTGTATAGATAGAATATAATTTATTTAATTAACCATCTTCTATTGTTGACTAGTTGGGTTGTTTCCTAATTTTCTTTTTCCTATAGAGAAAAGTTTAATACACATCCTTATATATAAATATTTTACTCCATCACTAATCAGCAAATCTCTTATGTCTTTCAAAAGCGATATTTATTTTCAAGTAACAAAGTACCTTTGAAACTAATAAATAATTTTCCAAAACTTTGAAGTCTTAGTGGAGTGATAGATACCTTTTATACAAAACAATCAGTGGCTAAAAATCTTTGAATCTGTTATTTCTATCTCTTTTGAGTAACAATTCAAGGGGCTGATAATCCAGTGAAAGCAAAGGATACTTATACTTGGAGAAAACCTACTGTTACACATGTACACACAATTTTGTGTAAAACTTCAGGGAGTCTTAGATCTGTGAAGAATAGCCGCAGACCTTAAGTTAAGGAGTCCTATTTTAAAGATACTCAATTCCCCCTACACCTTTTACAATGGGATAGGTATAGCCCATGAAGGGCTGAGGAAACCAACATTAAGGGGCATGTCCATGACCACAGGTGTGTCAGGTGTCTCAGAAGCCTGGTGCCCCTTGAGCCTTTATAAATTTGATGAACCACATTCAGAAAACTTTGGAGGCAGAAAAGTGAGTGTATTTTTTTTTTTTTTGTCATTTAGGCCTGTGGTAGCTATAGTCAAATGAAGTCTTAAGTTTCCTGAGCTGACCCTTCCTACCTGTGAAGTCCTTTTCTAACGCCACCAGGAGTGTCCAGTGAAGGTAAAACCAATACTGAGCATTAAACTTTATAGAGCATTTATCTACATCTGTCCTCACCCATTATAATTTACTCCCCTGTGTAGACTGAGAAAAGGCCTATGAGTAGTGAGTTATAATAAAGACTATGGTCATGGCCATTGCTTTTCAATGTCAAGGTGGGGCAAGAAGAAAGGGAAGGGAAGTAGCATGTCCTGAGGCTGAGCACCCACTCTTTGCCAAACATCATTCATGGGACTTTGCTTCCATAGTTTTGCTTAATCTTCACAATTACTCTGGGAGATAATTGATATTACCACTATTTTACTGATAGTAATTCAGATGGGTTAAGCCTTTGGCCCATTGTCACGTGGAGTAGGTGGCATGTGAAGCTGGGGAAAGCTCATGATCTTTTTATTGCATTGTGCTACCCAAGAAAAGCAGAATCAAGATTCTCCCCATCTCTCTAACACCCTACTACCCCTACTTCCAATAAAGTTTGCCCTAGCATTCTGTATCCCCTTAAAAACAGATATATCACTTTTTGGAGGGCCTTCTAAAGGACTCTTAGGGGGTCATGCTATCTACTTTAATAGACACTAATCTTGGATTTAGAAGAAACGACTTTGTTGTTTTGCCCTCTATCAGTTATGAATGATGCTGGGCTAGTCACTCATTCTCTTTGATTGTCAGTTCCCTTCTCACCACAGATGTTGTACTACCTAATAAATAATATTAAAAGCTCATATTTATGAAATTGCTTTCTTAACTTGAAAGTAAAACAAAACTGTAAAAGATTGCTACTTTGATAGACATTTAAACTCCATGAGTTCAATTCCTTATCTTTAAAAAAGTAATTATAACTCCCACCTCACAGAGTTGTTAAGTTGTTCATACAACAGATACTCATTGTACATCTACTATGTACTAAGCACAATTTTTAGGGGACAGATAGCAGTGACACACATAAAATAAGTGGAAAAAAGCAAATATGATAATTGGCAATTGTGATAAGTACTGTGAAAGATATAAAGAAGCAATTGGGTTGGAGGTTGAGGGTGCTGCTTTAGGTAGGGCAGTCAGGGGAAGCCTCTCTAAGGAGGTGAGGGAGACTTGAGAACTGAAGGATGAGAACTCACCAAATAAATGCTATCCAAAGGACCTAAAGTGTGGAGAACAGTGTTGTTCTTAAAAGATATCAACAGAAGGGGAGAAGGCTATATGCATTGTTATTCAACATGTGGTCCATAAACTAGTGATCATCTTCACACACTTAGTTACAGGCTGCAGCAAGCTTAGGAGCATGCACAGGAATGTAAAGCAATCCAATCCTTCATTGAGAAAATCTTGCTAAAAAGAAGTTAGCTGAATGTAGCAGTGTGCTTAGGCAGTTGATGCACATTCTAGCAAAATATATGCAACATGATTTGAGATTACTTTTTCCAATTCAAATGAAATTCCATTCTTGGGAAGTAAATAAGTTACATGCATCTAGCATAGGGGTCTCAGATCTCAAAATAAATCTCCTTTGGCAGTGTTGTATTCTATGTTCACATCTACCAAGCTTATTACCCATTTGCACATATTTTGCTAAAAAGAACAGCTGCTTAAAATCTAGAAATGTTATATCTATACTTCATTCATGGAGGGAGTTTTAATGTTTTCTGCAATAGAAACTGGTGAGTTTATTATCACCCAGGAAATGCCTACATCTTCTGGAAAAACTGTGGCATTCATTTGTTGCCCCATAGTGATAATTTCTTTCCCTTCTTCTTCATTCCTTCCTTTTTTTGCTTCTTTCCTGATTTCCTCAATCCTTCTCCTTCCTCCCTGCCTCCCTCCCTCCCTGCCTCTCTCCCTCCCTCTCTTCCAACTACTTATTAAGCATTTATACTATAGGCTAAGAACTGTGCTTGGCCCTGGAAATACTTCAGTTAGAAAGACACAGTCTTTGTCTAAAAGGAGATTATAGTCTTAATGGAGGATAAAGGTAACTGGAAAATTTCAACGCAATGTATCTGTACCAACAGTGGAGGGACATATAGAGTGTATATCAGAGAACCTAAGTTAGGCATCTAAATTAGAATTGGAATCAGAAGTTTAGGTTCAAAGAATTAAAAAGTTATGTTAAAGGTTTGGTAATTGGCAGAGTATTCTTGGTAAAAAATAAAAAACAACTCATGTCAAAGCTTGAAGATGAGATAGTGCAGTAAATAAATAAAGTTCAGTCTGACTGGAGTTTTGGAGTGAAAAGGGGACATTGGATTAGGAAATAGATTCTTAAGGGTCTTATACACCATCTAATGAATATGGACTTTATATTTAAAGTGATGAAGAATCATTGAAGGATTTCAACAGGCAGTTGATGTGATCATGCCTGCAATTTAGAGAAATTATATTGGATCTGGGAAGGAGGATGGATTTTAGGGGCAAGGTTGGAGTCAGAAAGCCACATAGAAGGGCAGAGATATTATATTAATTAGATGCTCAGAAAGCTAGAACATGGTGCATGCAGATGGTGAGATATTATATTAATTAGATGCTCAGAAAGCTGCTTCCTGGTTTTCTGGGGGTTATGAGCACTTTGGAAAAGCAAGCACAGAGGCCAGGTCTTCCAATCTGTGCGTTGCTTTTCTTTTCAGAGCTTTTTTGGGACCAGTCATCACTCATTTTTTTCCTTGAACCTTTATCTATCCAAAATAGTTTTAATTTAGTGTGGGGAGTTTCTCTTTGATGATAATTTTACTCGTGGGAGCTTCTCAGTATTCTATTGCTCCATTAAAATATAAACTGACTTTAAAAAATAATGAAGAGGATATTATGCAGGCAATGTCAAGGGAATAATTGAAATTAGTTCCAAAATTCTGTTGTATGAAACCCTGCAGATTTTAATCTGTTCTACTAAGGTTTTTCTCAACACATAGCCATGGAAAGAAGGGGGATTAATCAGAGAACAAGTATGTTCAGCACTATTGTGAGCTCAGTGCAGAATGAACCACTCTGTGGGACAATGAAGAGACATAAGAGACTGTCTCTGCCCCTGAAGTTGTCTAGTTCTAAAGACAAACACATATGAATAGATAAAATCACTTAAAACAACATCTAAGAGTACGTTATAGTTATATGCTTAACAATGCAATGTTCTAGTTGTTCAGAAAACAAATAGGACCAAGTAGTCAGGAAAACCCTTCTAGGAGAAGTGGTAATTAAACTAAGCCTTGGATGGGCAGGGAGGAGAAGGCAGTAGACTGGAGGGCTGGCCTGGGGAAGACATGAGGGTATCATATTGATGGTACTTTAGTGTGGGGCCTACAAGGTGGTGAGAAAGTCCTAAGAAACAGTGGGAAGGGAGTTCAGCCTGGGAGGGTGGGGACAGTAATGGATGCCTTTGGAGTGAAGACACAGACATTTTGAGAAATGAAGACTCAGTGGAGGTTCTCAAGTAGAGATATCGTGGGAAAGAATAAGAGGACCAGATGGATGGGGGAGATTGGTCATTTCCAGCTTCTATGATAATTGAACTCTCTTAACTTTCATCTATCCTGACCAATTCATGCCTATGCTTTCTCCCTTCTATGAGCCACCTTGTTGGTTAAATGAGATAAATGATATGAAATTGCTTGGTGGATCCTAAGTGATTATCATAATTATTGTTGCTACCAGTATTTCTGCCTTCATATGCTCCATGTCTTTGGCCAAAGCCCTTTCCCCAAATTCAGTCCCAGTCCCTGGTTTCTGCCTAGCTTTCTCTGCTTCATTAAGGTGCCTTGCTGAACTCTGTCCAGCTTGTGCCAGTTGTGCCTGTGATACATTTTCATTTTTAATTTCTTATACATATCTAGTGTGACAGAATCCAGTCTGATTAAACAACTCAAAAGAACAAATCATAAACTGAATTTAGCATTAGTAAGAGTGTGGTGATTTGTTTTAGGTTAATATTTCATGTTTTATCTGAGCATAGGGATTTTGTGGTCATGGTCTGATCTTCTGTTTCTTTGAGAGATCCCAATAGGGCATTGCACAGGCTTAGTAACTGATGGCTTTTTATTCAAGTTACTGACTCAGTCCATGAGGTAGATTGCTGCTTCTCCTTGTGCTAAAAAGTGAGGGCTTATCAGCTTTTCCATTATGGCCTTCAGCTAATATTTTTAGATGGCCAAGATGTTATCAAAAACAGTCTTTAGTGGGTGACTTCAATTATTGCCTCTCACTGACAACAGGACTGTAACTTCTTACCTTGAAACAGCAATCTGCTCTATCCAGATGGGGGCAGACCAGGGCAACAATTCATGTATTCATCCCACAGATATTCATGGAGCGAGTAAAGCTTGGCAGGCCCTTTCCTAGGCACTGAAGATACAAGAATATGACAAGACAACCCAGTTCTTGCCCCTCAGGGAGTATAATGGGCTTATGAGCATGTAATTATCTATAAATATAAGAGGCTAATATGCAAAGTGACCCCGTGGGAGTTTGACTGGGAGACTGGAAGTTCTATTGCTCACTATGACATGTGCTGACCACCAGGGGGCAGTGTGGAACAAAGGAAGGCCCTGGCTGGCAGCCGGCAGCCAGGGAAGGGAGGCCCCTGCTGGCAGCCGGAAGGCCCTGATCGCCCCTGATTGCCACTGATCGCCAGCCAGCCCTAGGGACCCGACCAACGCAAGAATTTTGCGCACTGGGCTTCTAGTTTAATTATAATGGTGATAATTACTCTGAAGGGGAAATATTGGGAGCTATTATAGCTTCTATTGGGAATTCATCTAGTCTGGGTGGCTGCAGGGAGGACTTCTTGAAGAAGTGTTAACTGAATATTTACCTGAATGACACCTAGAATTTAATAAGATATAGGAGAAAATGGGGAAAGATTAGAGGTGGCCAGAATTAATGGACTAAATGAATTCCCTGAGGTTGGAAGGCACTAAAATATAACTTACAAGGGGTGGGGGGATAACATGTCTAGAACTTAGAGAATGAGGGTGAAAATACCATGAATTGAGGCTGAAGAAATAAGTGGGGGCTGGATCCTAGGGATCCTAGGGGGCTACTGAAAGGATTGTAATTTTTCTCTTCAGAGTAAGGAAGAAGCTATTGAAGAGATGTAACCAGTGGAATAACAACATCTACAGGATAATCTAGATTTCTATTAATAGTCACCTGGGTTATAGCTGATGGTGACTTGGAGTGGAGTTGTATGTGGAGATGAAATGATAGGCTGTGAGATAATTAGACAGTAACTTTGTCAGCATTTAGTGATTGAGTGGATACAGTGAGTGTGGGAGAGGAAAGTATCAAAAAAACTTCAAACTTCTTGGTATACAGGATTGGGGAAATCAGATCTGGGTAAAGGCATTAACCTTTTTCCAGACAAATAGGAAGAAGTCACAGCCCATTGTTAATGCATAGTAAGCATCTCAATTCCTTATTATCAATAACCTTATGAATATAACTTCTTCAAGGAGAAGGGATGCCCAGAAGTAGGAGAGCTAATGAATAGCTACTTTAATTTTTCTTAATTCTAATAATACTGTCTCTGTTGGAAAAATTATTTCCTGATATTTTTCTATTCCTTTTAGCAAAATGTATGTATCTTCTTCTGAGTGTCCCCAATCCTCTCAGCACAATATGACTTAGCCTTTATGAAATAATATTTTAATCATTTGTTGATGCTCTAAACTCTTCTAAGAACTAGCTTGGTACTAACTCTTTCCTTTTTAAGCACCCACAGAAATCACATCTCCTTTCTTTGGTAACTACTCCTTGATTTTCATCTGGGAACCACTTGTTCTTCACTCTGGGTTCACAAGAGCTAAAAATTCTCCCTCCTCTATCTCCCTGGTCACATTGTTTGGCTCAAGGACTCTTACAGTGGGAATCAGTCTCAGCACTTTAATCAGAATTACTGGGGTTGCAGAACCAGTAGCCATTTTGTTATTGAAAAGGAGTCATCCTGAGAATGAACACAACACAGAAGGGAGCAGAGAAATGTGTCCTTATGCCATCATTTGAGCTTCTGGCCAGTCAGAGCTCCATGCCCTTAGCTTTTCAGTTATGATTCATATAGTCCCTTCTGTTTGAGTGAGTTTTGAGTTGGTGTTCTGTCACTTGCAAGTAAGAGCTCTTTAAAATATAGTTCTTTAAAAAATTGAGATCCATAGCCAAAATGAATGACTGGTAATGATAATGAATATTTTTTTTAGCTCTTACTATGTATAAGTTGCCATGACACCTAATATACTTTTATCTAAATTCAATCTTCCAAAATACTATATGACATAGATATAATGATCCCCAATCAATGGATGAGATAACTGAGAATTATAGTTAAGATTCAAACCTAAGAAGCCTGACTCCAAATCCCATGTTTTACAATATTTCCCAAGGGTAAGAAAGGTCTCTGTTATAACATATTGTAAAAGCACCTGTTTGAGAATCAAGACAGGTTTCTCTACTTGTCCAGTATCTTTCCTGGATATGGAAAGGAAAAAGCAGCAATGGAAGCCATTACTCATATTTTCTAGGTTAAGTATCACCATTTCAGGTCTTAACATGATCAGATTTTGACTATTATAGAAGCTAACAGTCAAACTCATTGAAGGCAGAGATCTCTGCATCTGGTTTCAAACCTATATGACCAACTGCTTCTTTAATGTCTCAAATTAGTTGTTTTACAAGAATCTCAAAGTTTACATGTCCAAAATGGGGTTCCTAATTCCCAGATGCCATCTCAATGTGTTCCTCTTGCTGACTTTCTCAGTTTAGTCAAAGGAAACATCAGATACCGGCTTCTCAAGATGATAATATAGGAAAACTCTGTGATCTCTCTCCCTCTTTCTCTGTGTCGCATCTATCAGCAAATGGCCAGTCCTATATAGACTATATCTTAAAACCATTGGCCTCCTTTAGGTTCTCAGAACATCCTGAGCTCTTTTGTGTACTAGGGCATTTATTCCTTAGTACACATGTTTCTACTTCCCCCAATGCTATTTCCCTGGTTCCTTCTATGGCTAGTTTCTTTTAATATTTCAGTTCATTGGTCTTCCCTGAGCCCTTCCCAGCTACTCTGTTTGAATCATTACTCTTCTCCACTGTCAGTCCCTTTTTATCACATCATTTTCTTTATAGCTCTTAGCTCAACTTGGAATTCTTCCTATTATTAATTTGCTTACTAATTTGCTGTGTTTCCCATTAGAATTAAGCTTCTTTAAAGTAGCTTCCTAAATGCAATGCCTGGCATGTTGTTGGCACTCAGTAATCATGTAAAATGAAAAGATAAATAAGCACACGATGATAGGGACTATGTAGTTGGAAAATCAGATAATCTCTCCATGGTCTAGCTGTACATCATTGGCTAAATCATTGAATTTCTCTAGATTTTATTTTCTTAATCTGTCCAAAAAAAGAGGGAGGGGGTTGATGGTGCCCATATTGCCCTCTTCAACCAGCAGGATCACAAGGCCATTGAGTGGAAAGAGCTGGATCAGTGGGAATATCTAGGGGAACTTGCTATTTCATGCATGACCCATGACTCAGGAGGCAGGCAATCAGAGCTATGGAACGATAACAAAAATGACAGTGCAGGGACCAGAAAAAAGCCCACTTGTAACATTTGCAGAGTAATTAGTGCCACACATAGCAAAACATTATCTAAATTTGTTGCAGAATACACTCCGCTATGGGGAATTATCTTTAAGTATTGGAAAGAATGTTCCAGAATCCAATGCTCATGCGAATATCTAGCACTTGAGTCCAGGGTTCATGGTTCAGGCTCTTTTCACTCAGTATAACTTGTATGCCCAACAAATTTAAATTCTTTGACAGAATAATTACATGTAAATACTGCTGGGCTATTAGTCTCAAGGGGCCAATTTTCTAGCCAATTGTTGCCATCTGAAATGTCAAATTTATTACAGAGGACATACAACATCCTCTCCTAAGTAAGATATGAAAGGTACCAATCAGCAATGTGGCTGCAAATGGTGAAGATGGTAAGATGTTGCTTTAACTAAACAGCTGATCTAAATTAATTACATGGATTATTTTAAGAAAAAATAAAGCATACTCGTAATGGAGTTGCTACCTGAACACAGGTTCTTCAGTTCAAAGATTGCCTGCTCTTGAGAGGACTGATTCTCCCCACCCTCTCATATTTTCATAAGATAGCCATGGCCTAGGAGAAAAGGCACTGGATAAAAATAGAAGCTTTAGCTTCAAGTCCTGGCTCTGCTGTTGCTTAACTATGTGACCTTGGACAAGTCACTCACCCTCTCTGATCTTCAGTTTCAGTTTCCTTCCCTTAATGATAAAACTTGTATTGTTTTGGTGGCATCCTTGAAGACTCAAAGGAGGGAATTGGAAGTTGAATAAATTAAAGGCTAAAAATGTTATACCAATGTAGAACTAACTGTGCTTATGCAGTGGGTGTTTGCTGACTTCACCTGTCCAGTGTCATTTCATCTGCTTTTATTAAAGGTAAAAGACTCTAAACTTCATTTGGGGGGAATGTCTGCATAGTTCAGTTTGCTTTGTCTAAAAGTTCTGGCTTGGCCAATTGAGCATTCTGCCACCTTGGCCTCAGTGATTGGTCACAGATGGCATGTAACTTAGGCCCGGACAATGAGACTTAATTCTGGTATATATAGAAGGAGATGATGGAAAAGATATAACTTTTGCCTTTGGGAATAGAATCAGGAAGGGTATAAAACATGGTGCAGAACAGAGAAGTAGGGTGATGCTGAATTATAATGCCATCTTTTGAGCCCCTGATTCTAGCCAGTGGCTCTAGAGGGTTCACTGAGTGCCTTATCTGGGCCAGACACCATAAAAGCATTCTGGATTCATCATTGTATGGGACAAACTAGTCTTGCTATCATGGACCTCACATTTCAATGATATGATCCAATACATTTCCCCAGTTGAGTTAAATTTTTATCATTTTTCTTCTCAACAGTGAAAGTTCAGGATTTTATTTTCAAATTTCTGAAATGGACAAAAAATATTTGTTTTGTTGAGATATTATGGAGATAATGTATATAAGGTCTTTGGCATATAGTAGGTGCTAAATAAATGATTTTAAGGTAGACATTAGTCAGTATTTTTAGCCACCCAACATCTGAATATCTTTCCTTTTTTTGGAAAATCTCCCACCTTATGAGTCACGGCCCATTTTAGAGCCTGGCAATGTCAGCCTCCCCTCCCCCTGCCCCATGCAAGTAGGACTGGGCACATGGCTGAGGTTTCATGAATTGCATGCATTTAAGACAGACATTGTATCTGAGCCACATTATGCAGTGAAGTACTACCCATGCAGACGTCCTTCTGGTGAAAGTGGTACTAGTGGTGGCAGCTGCCTGTGATCATATTCAGCAGAAGCAGCACTTGTAGCAGCAAAACCCAAACTGAAGAGTCTGGAGGCTATGTGCCCTCATCAGACCATCCCTAAGAAGAAAGGATTCCTGACTGTGTAACTTCAGATTCTCTGGACTTCCTTGGGAATATGAAAACTATCCAGTATGCATTAAGTACAGCTTAAATTAGCCAGAGTTCATTTATCTTGCTTGCAATTAAGACTTGACTGGTACTTTAGTTATAATAATACTAGAGGCCCGGTGCACAAAAATTTGTGCACTCGGTGGGGTCCCTCAGCCCAGCCTGTGCCCTCTCGCAGCCTGGGACCCCTTGGGGGATGTCCACCTGCTGGCTTAGGTCCACTCCCCGGGGGATCGGGTCTAAGCTGGCAGTCCGTGCACCTGCCTTGGCTGACCTGGGGCCTGCGGGCTGGGGGCAGCTCCTACATTGAGTGTCTTCCCCCTGGTGGTCAGTGTGTGTCATAGTGACCGGTTATTCCCTGTCATTGTGCCATTTGGGTCGATTTGCATATTATCCTTTTATTATATAGGATAATTTAAGTGATGACAGTGGTGATAAGACCTGTGTTATAGGGGGGAAAATCACTCAGTTTGTAATGTGGAGAATAGATAGGAGATGGAAAGCTGAGATTAGTCTGAGGCTGACCATGCATGCTCAGAGTGATGTAGGACGGTAAGAGATGGTGAGGGATGTTATGGGCTGCTAGTAGGTCTCTAAGGTCTCTAGCTATGAAGATGGCCAAAAAGGAACATATTCAAGAGAGATATTGGAGATGAGTTCACATGACAGTTCCTTCAGCCTTTGGACCATCCATAGCATAGACATATCGAGGATTCTTGACTTTAAATGCTAATGTTTTTTGTCCAACTAGAGATACTTGGACAGCGGAGCAAATAATTCAGCTGAATAGCATTTAAATGAAGTCAAAGAACAGAGACTGGTCAAGATCAAGGTTGGATTCCCTCATCTGGGAGGGGTGACTCAGCCATTTCCACTTCTGTCCTTTCAAGTTGGTAAGCTGAATGTTTTCCAGGACTCCCATATGTTGATGATATCCCAGAATTTTGCATAATTAGAATGAAAGAAAAGTGCTCATGAATAAATAACAGCCATTACCCATCACAATTTTCTTTGGTGTTTTCTCACTGTCCCAAATGCTGTAAGGCCAGTCTAATGAACCACTTGTGACCATAGGGTGAGCACAGGTGAGAGAGGGTAATCACTTTTTATTGAGATGTATAATTTTCCCCTTAAATTCATTAAATGTTTTTGAGACAAATAAATAAACAAAATTGATACCAATACAGCCTCCTTTCCTTCCATAGATCATTAAGAAGTTGTAATTGCTTCCCAACCCCAGGAAGCTATCATCTCTAAGAATAAAGTGTTAGTGTGCGACTCCCTGGCAATTGTTATCATTCTGAGGAATTAATTTACTCTAATTAGTTTTAAGCCCATTAACAGAAATGGAAAGCTGAGCAAGGGATGGGAGGTCTGAAAACAATACTTTTCTCAGCCAGTTGTAAGAACTTTCCATGTACTTAACAATTTAGCCACTAAAAATCAAATCTTGTTAAAAATCAAACCAAACACATATAAATCAGGATATAACCAGTATGATTCCTAAAAGGCACATTAGCTTTATTCTATTTTCTGAAAGTAAGAAACCAACCATAACTTTTCTTTCCCAGTGAAGTCTCCAAATTGAATTCTTCAGGACCACCAAATCAGAGTAATGACTGAAACTGAGGTTCACAAAGGGCAGATTTTACTTAGGGAATATCGGTGCTTGATTGAAATGATTCAAGAGGTTTTGGGAAAGTTCTATCCTTTTTGGAAGTTATGTTCCCATTCCAAATCATTGTGGATATGTTGGGAACACAGTTCCTTGTTTATCCTCTATTCGCTGCGCCATTGTTGAAGTACTTACACCTTGAACCCTAGGTCCTTTATCCTGCTTGACTATGCCAACTATCACGTCCGAGCCCCTCTGCCAGGGACTGGACCTTCTTGGATGCAAGGTATTCAATGGAGAAGCTGTGAGAAGTTGTGGGTATGTAAGAGAGCCTTTATTGTAGCCCCAGTAGCCATTGCTAGGACAGGAGCTATTAGACAAAGCAGTTCTTCAGAGTAAAATCCCATATGGTAGCCAAACATTGGCTAGGTACATCTTTCCTACAAAGCAGTAATAGCAGTAATAGCTATATAGGAGCCATCATAGGAGCTAGAACCTCACATAACAGTAGTCTCACACTAAGCAATCCAGCCTTATATAGGAGCAGATTCCCTTCTGGCTGGTCAGTAACATACTTAAATACTAACTTAGATAAAAGAGGCTTCTGGCCAGAAGAGTGCCATCAGTCTTTTGGGTTATACAGGGGCACGTTTGCACAGTGTACATATAGTAATGTAGCTGTGTCCTTGCTTCTTACACCTGCATATAGCAACTTAGCCTTGAACACTTCTGATTAAGATTCCCATGTTCAGTGTGGCCTTGGACATCAGGCGTACTCTGAACGGGGCCTCCATACTCCAATTGGCCTTGAGCAGCTCTGACAGGGTTCCTACAGGATAGAATTCCACTATAATAGAAAGTGACATCTTCTAGTTCCTTTCTCTAGGTCTTTAAATGGTCCATTTACCCAGAAGAGGCAATACCTTTTCCTAATTCTCATGAAAGTTTTTGCACCCTTAGAACTCAGCCTTAGGGTGTATTAGCACAGGGAAGTCTTGAAGATTAGAGGTAGTCTTCTAGGATGGAGTTGTCTTTGTAATGCACAGAGCTTGTCTGGCCCTAATTAGACAAATAATGCTGGTGGCAAATGGTAGAGGACATGGGGTTCAGACTTGGTTTTGTAGGCAATGGGAAGATTTTGGAGTTTTCAAAAAGAGGAGTGACAAGTCAGAACTGTGTCACTGGTGTAACATGAATGATGAATTTGAAAAGGAGAGACTGAAGAATGAGTTAAGAAGATTAGAAGTATGAAAGGCCAGAAATCAGGGCAGTGGATGTGGCAAGGAAGTGATGGATTTTGGAAATGTTTCTGGGTGGAATGGACAGGACTTCTTGAGGGATGGGGTATAGGTAGAGAGACCCAGAGGCTTGGGTAGATCAGGTAGCGAGGCCAGCAACTGAGACAGAGGGAACAAAAGCCAGCACATTCCCAGAGTTTGAGACAGTGGATTTGGTTTTAGACTCAGCTGCTAATACACATATTACAAGTGGTAGGGTCTAGGGAAGGTACTCTTACTTTCCTGTAAAGCACATTGGCCGAACTTATATACCTCGGAATCAGCCAGGAAATAAATAAATGAAGCTGAGTGGAACTTAGGGTCATTGAGTTTGAGAACATGCCCCATATAAAAGGGCAGGCAGCTACTATCCCCCAGCTCCATTGAATTGCAGCTGTGCAAGAATGGGGCCAGGATTACCAAATCATACAGTTTCTTAAGAGAAGCCACAATAGAATGCTATATAAAGTCTCCTGACTCTTAAGTGTTGACAACGCACTCAAATTTTTTTCTCTTGAAACCCAAAGCAAGCCAACCCCAGGCAGGTCTGCAGAGCAGCCCAGGGGCCATAAGTTTGAAACTGGATGAACTAACCTGAGTCATTATGGAATGGAGCAAAAGGGAAAGACATCCCATCTGTGGGGAAGTGTTTTTTGAGTAGCTGTAATTGTGCTATCACAGTGCTAGATGCGAGATGTAACCTATGGCTGTTGCCCTCAAGAAGCTGACAGATTAGCTAGGAATGCCAGGCTGATGGAGCACCAGAGAAAAATGCAGCACACTATGTGATTATTAAGGGCTGCAGATCGTAAGATTTCAAGAAAGGGAGAGATCTGCATCAAACGTACTCCAGGTCTCAAAGAGGTGAAGGAAAACTTTCAAGAGAAGGCAGAAGGTACACAAAGATCTAGAGCAGTGGTTCTCAACCTTCCTAATGCCGTGACCCTTTAATACAGTTCCTCATGTTGTGGTGACCCCCAACCATAAAATTATTTTCGTTGCTACTTCATAACTGTAATTTTGCTACTGTTATGAATCGTAATGTAAATAACTGATATGCAGGATGTATTTAGGTGACCCCTGTGAAAGGGTCATTCGACCACCAAAGGGATTGTGACCCACAGGTTGAGAACCGCTTATCTAGAGTATTTTCTCCAGAGTTCATTTCCAAGTCAACTGCAATTCAACAGGTTTTATGATTTCTCTAGGGAGGGAAGACATGAGTTTCAGAGAGCAGGTGGAAAGAGCAAATTACAAATAGAACCTGGTTCCACACTAATGATCACTAGCAGACCAATTTGGACCATTTATTTTACACTAGAGGCCCGATGCATGAAATTCGTGCAAGAGTAGGCCTTCCTTCCCCCGGCTGCTGGCACTGGCTTCCCTCTGGCACCTGGGACCTGGGCTTCCCTCTGGCCACCGGCAGGCACCCAGGACCCGGGCTTTCCTTGCAGACAAGCTTTGTCTGGAAGGTCATCCGGAAGGATGTCCGGAAGGACGTCCAGTCTAATCAGCATATTATGCTATTATTATATATTATTTTCAAAAGGCTTACCCTACTTCAATTCCTAGGCCCTTAGCATCTAGTTTAAAAATTAAGAATAAATAAAACCCTGACAGATTACATTAGGTTTAGGACACTTCTCTATAAAATAGACAATCCCTGAAGTTGGACCATTTCATCCAGTTTCAGCTTGTCTGGTATTTCCCACAGAGTGTGGAAAGAGGTTAACAGTACAGTGAGTTTCTTAGGACAGGGAATATGGTACAAAAGAGATTTTCATGGTTTTTAAAACTGGTTTCATGGTTTGGGCGATACAGCAGAATGTCAAATAGACTTTTCCCTGATAATACCCTCTGTGTTTGCTTCTTGATTTTCCCTGATAATACCCTCTGTGTTTGCTTCTTGATTTTTCTTTCTTTTTCTGTTCTTTGCTATCTCTCCTCCCCAAATCTCTGACATTAGCAATACAGACAGATATATTTGTTGGGGGATAAATAAAATACTCTTTGTCCTGAGTTGGCATCAATCATTTTATTTAAATGAGCTTTTTACTGATAGGCAGAATCAATTTGTAGACCACATTTTATTACCTCAGTTCAATTACTGCAGAGCTGCTTCCAGGCTCAGGTCAGAAGATATTTTTGCATTTCCAGATCGGCAAGGGAGGGCATGAGAGTGTAACAGCCTCCCAGAAAGCAGAATGACATTTGTCTGACTGTTCAGCTTTGGGGATGAATGGCTTTGGGGACGGAAGCATTTTCAAATCTAAGATGTACTGTTTTCCATAAATAGGTAGAGATTTGCATCTCCTGCCTTTCCAACCAGTTTCCATTATGTTTGGGTGAAAAAAATCAGACCACATTTTTCTCACAGCAGCATGGGTTCTCACACCTGGTGCCGGTTTAAGATTACTGGGCTCTTATCTCTGAGAGCAGAGGGAGTGGGAGGGAATGGACCAGGGGAGGAGAGCCACAGTGCAAAACTCCAAAGACCACTGTTCCACCCAGATTTCCCTGTGACTGTCACCTGCCTGTCGAGACATGTGGTTGCCTGAACTCCAGCTTCTCATATGGGTCCTCACAGCTGAAATAATATCCCTATCACATGATACCGTCTTCGCCATTATAGTGGAGACTGTGTTGGTGGTGTGCAGTCAGCAGGTACTTGTGAGAGTGGTTGGAAGTATCATTTCAGAGGCTAAAAACTAATGGCATTTCATTGCTTTCTGGCTGACTTGGATAAGTCAGATTTCAAACATTCTTTGGGGATTAGGTGAAACCTCTCTTTTTCAATTCCTCTTTTAAAGGATTCTACTTCTTCCTTTAATGATAAACTTATCAAGCATTGGAGCAATCACAGGATTGTTCCTTTGGGTTATCACAAACAGTTAATGTCACACAATTCAGAAAATGGTGCAATTATGTACATGCATTAAGTTATAAACAACAAATTAAAGCTATTTCTTATTCGGGTAGCATAGTTTTCTTTTTCTTTCCTTTCTTCAAGCCCCAGCAAGGGCTGCTCTTTCCAGATAGCTACTGAGGTATCCAAGTCAGAAAGTATTGATCAGTGGCTGGTGCCCAGTTAAGAAGAATTCATAGTTGAATTTATCAAGCATGTGGGGAATTTATTATGTGCAAGATATTAGACTCTGCACCTGGGGTGCACAGATGAATGAAGCACATTACTTGCCATCAAGAAGCTACTAGAATAGATGGGTAAACACAGGAAACATGAAATTTCAATATGGTGTGGTAAATGGTAAGCCATAAAATAATGGGGGCTCTTAAATCAGCCTGGAAACCTAGGGAAGCCATCCTCCAGAAGATGACATATAACGTGAGTCTTGAGTGAATAGGAGGAAGTAATCAGAAGAAAGAGGGAACATCAGTATATAAAGAACCACCTACGGGTAGAATTTATTGAGTGCCTTCCCTGGGCTGCACTCTGTGCCTTACATACATGCACTCACAGATTCTCACAATCCTGTATGTTAAGTCTGTTCTCTAGTGAAAAGCCCCAGGCTTGGAGAAGCTAGTTAACTTGCCCAGATTAATATATCTACTGCCTTAGAGAGATAGGATTCAAATTCAACACCTGATTCCAAACTTCCAATGGCTTATTCATTGTAGTACCCTGTCTCTCTGGCTCCCAAGACATAAATTGCTGTGATTATTTTAAAAAACACACAGAAAAACCTCATAGAGTCTCTTTATAGGATACTGTGTGCACCTATTTGGCAAAGAGTGAAGAATAACACAGAAAATGTGCAGGAGTACTAGGAAGTCATTTACCATGGAAAATTAATAAGAAATTATGCCATAAGTGGCTGAGATCTAAGACAGAGTAAGCTAGTGAGAATAGAGCTATTGATTTAGTAAGATGTGTGAAGTATGCCCAAGTAGATGACGCGTTATGAGTAGTTATTTTTTTTCTATAGGGTCAACCTGACCCCTCTCTCCCCATCACTCACTCAGGTCCAGCTGCACTGGCCCTCTTTTCTGTTCCTCAAAACAATAAATTTCTCCCACCTGAGGGCCTCTGTACTCAGACTTCCCTTCTAGAATGTTCTCCTTCTGGGTCTTTCTTTTTTATCACTTCATATATCAACTCAGTTGTCAGCTCCTCAAACAGCCTTCCCTGACCTCCTGACCTAAAGAACCAATCAGTCTATCAAATTACTTTATTTTATTTTCCCATAGCATTTATTGCTTTTTGAAATATCATATTTATTTATGTTTATTTGTTTACTGTCTGCCTCTTTCTATTAAGAGGTAAGCTTTGAGAGGGTGAAGATTTTGTTTTGCTCATTGCTGTGTTCCCAGCAACTAAAATAGTGTTTAGCTCACACAGTTGTTGAGTGAGTGCATTTTTTGTTTAAAATAACTTTATGAAGTAGAATAGGGTTTTGTTTGGATTTATATTCATTTCATAGAAAATAAAATGGGGAACTTGTGGTAAAATAACATGTTGAAAATAAAATAATGAAAAGAAAAGAGAGTCAGGAATTGAATTCAAGTCTCCTTCTCCTGCTGCCTGCTTCTGTTAGCAGCCTCAGACAAATGCCTATATATTTGCTGTTTTCCTGCTTTCCTTTCCTACTGATGCTCACATTTGGAATGGAATTTCCTTAGATTAAATCAATTTATGTAATTTATACATTCCTTATTGATTGTACCTCACTTATTCATCTTCCTTTATTTCTCAGTGAGATTTCCCTAAGATACAGGGCCTGGACTGACTGGGTAGATGTTGGTCAGAGGTTAGACTGGACGTCAGGAGCCTGGATTGTGGCCATGACTATTGCTGTATGACCTTGGGCCCATCTGTTCTTCTCTCTGGGTCTGTTAAGTGAGGGGAATGAATTCAACAACCTATGAGCAAATGAGTATTAGATGAATATTTCAATATAAGGTTGGTAATGCTAGGACTTGGTATGTTGTGTATGTGTGTGATGTTATTAGGAAAATATAAAAAATGGTATACTTTTCTGGCTTTTTAAAGTTTGAACAGAAATTCCTTAGAGTACCTGGAGTAGATTTCATTTGTCTCAAGTTCACTGCAAAGTGAATCCCTATGGATTGCAAGATGAAGTGAATGAAGATGTTTGCTCACACTTTCCTGCTTAGTATCATTTTATTATATTAGTCACAAGCAACAGAAACTAATTCTAGCTAACTAAGTAAGAGGATTGCACTATTGAAAGTGAACACCAAGGCAACACAGATTTAATAACGGTGGGGAGAAACTCCTATGCTCGGACTGGGACACAAGAGAAATAGTTAATGTTACCAGAATCTGGACCTTGGAGAAGCATGGAGGAACTGAGTCCCAAACTCTTGAGGGGAAGGGACTAACTGCCCTCTGCTGGTATCTCAAAGGTTAGAAGAGAGTCCCAAGCGGGCGGGGCTCAGACCTCTGAGGAGCAGGTACTGCCTGGCTGGTACTTTTCGGGGAGTGATGCAAGGATGATTCTGGGACTGTGGAAAGAAGCCGGAAAGGAACCAGTTGCTGTTGGAATGAACAGCAGCAGCGGGTAATGCTGACATGAAAACCAGCAAATGGGAAGAAGCAAGTTGCTTTTCTCCTCCTCTGTCAGTTTCCTGATTGGCAGAAGGGATCAGGAGGCCCCCTAGACAAGAGAGAAATATGGTCTACAGAGCCCCAGGTCCAGCATTACAAAGCTGACTAGAAAAGTGAGTGTGGAGCTGAGAGACAGTAGCTCATAGCCTGCAGAATGCCTCATTGGCAGGACTTAGTTCAAGTGCTCATCCCCTGGCTTACTGGGGCAGGACACAGGATCTGACCTTTTTCTTGGTCATTGAAAATGGCCTACTGGAATGGTTTTCCCAATACCACACCCATGAGGAAGAGGTAATTCTCCATGAGGAGATACAGGCGATATTAGAAGGAATGAACTCTGGGATGGCAAAATGCGAAGTATCTACTGTGTCCTCTTAGTAAGAGATGCTCTTGGTAGAGCCCTGAATGTTGGTATTATTTCCCCTCCCACATAAATATGTGGAATTAACCCTCTTGTACTTGTATAGCATTAAAGCTGGTCATTTAGGTCAGTCTGCAAATTGCAGATGCCCTGTTTAGATGGGGATGATAAATCCCTCACATTGACCTTTAATTGGGACCAAATAAAGAAAAAAGTTAGGGGTATTTTCTTCCATGACTGGGAGATTTATACAGTGTACTTAGAACCTGTTTATCTGGGAAGACAGAAAGATAGTTGCATAAATGGATTTTCATGCTTGTGGCTTCACAACACAAAGCCCTATGCAGCTCGGTGTTAGTGTTGCAAATCCTTATCACACCCCAATTATTTTTGTGGAGAGAGGGAGGAGAGCAGCTGCAGCAGTGCCCCTCACCTCCCTGATTTTTCTGTCTTGTGCCTAAACAGACACACAAACATGGAATAGATCTGTATTTGGAGGAATTCAATGCATGGTAATTAGTGCACCAGCAGCTTTGAGTTTCTTGAAATTAAGAACATTGATTCTTTGCTGAAATGTAAGTTACTTGTGGATACTTTACTCCTTCCATTCTAGCTTTTCTAAAATAACTTGAGCTTATGTTCTAAGTAAGGTTTCTCAGGTATGCTTTATGCTGCTTGACTCTGAAGACTTGACAGGTAGTTCCTTAAAATTAAAAGCTCTCATGAATTTCTTCAAGGGCTGCAAAGAATTATTGATTGGCTGAAGTACAACAGCCATAAGAAGGTCAATTGTCAATCTCACAGATAACGTCCAGTCTACCCTCCGACCAACTTGAAAAACACTGAAAAAAAAGTCAAAATTGCCAACAGAATACTTAAAAATATATACACAAAATATATCAATATGTATAAAATATGTAACATACAAAATAAATACATAAATACATTATATATAAATATTTAAATATATGTACTATATAAAAATGTAAGTATATAAAATATATAAAATGCATACATAAAAATATATAGCAAGTAAAAATGAAATTCTTGCCCTACCTGGTTTGGCACAGTGGACAGAGGCCCACAGACTAAAGGGTCCTGGATTTGATTCCAGTCAAAGACATGTACCTCGATTGCAGGCTTGATATTAGCGCTGGTCGGGGCCCGTGCAGGAGGCAAACCAATTGATGTGAGGTCTCACATCAATGCTCTCTCTGTCTCTCCGCTTCCCTTCCACTCTCTCTAAAAATCAATGGAGAAAAAATATCCTTGGGTGAGGATTAGAAACAACAACAAAAAGAAAACAAGTAAGCTTGTTTGTATTACAAGATTTTTATTTACATATACATAACACACACACACACACACACACACACACACACATTGAGTGGCCAGATCATTATGACCACCTGACGTTTGTAGGCAAATTAGCTAGCATTTTGTGCTGAAGTTGCCCGAGGGCCAGATCATTATAAACATCTGAATAGCACAACATACCTAAGTATCGTTGCTGATCAAGTTCATCCTATCATCTTGATGGCGTATCCCAATGAAGATGGCTTCTTCCAACAAGACAATGCGCCATGCCATGGTGCTCGTATTGTGCAGGAGTGGTTTCAAGAACATGAGGAAGACTTTACCTTGCTTGGGTGGCCCCCACAATTACCAGATCTCAATCCAATTGAGCATTTGTGGGACGAAGTTAAAAGCACCATCAGGCAGCTGGTTCCACAACCATCAAATCTCACAGAACTGGACAGTGCTATTCATCAGGCATGGGGTCAGATTCCTGCATCACCTTTCAACATCTCGTGGAGTCAATGCCAAGAAGAATCGCCGCAGTATTGAAGGCAAAAGGTGGCCCTACAAAGTACTGATGGGGTGGTCATAATAATCTGGCCGGTCATAATAATCTGGCCACTCAGTGTATATATAGAAATGTGCTGTATATATTAATCTGTAATATTTTTTTTCGGATAATAATATGTCAGAGATATTTTCCTGGTCATTACATATGGATTACCCTCTATTTTACAGGGCATGGTTTCTCCACTTTGATGATGAATATTGAGATTGTATTCTTATTTTTTGCTGCCAGAAACAATGCCACAGTGCACATCCCTTTGCATATATCTTTACATGTATATGCATCTATCTTTACATGGTGCTATAACTTCTATAAGATAGACGTGGATCACTGGCTTTTGCAGAAGGATCTGGTTCATAATCATGTATTGCATTTAATTGTCTTGTCTCTCTTGTCTCCTGCAATCTGAAATGGTTCTGTAGTCTTTCCTTTATTTTCATGGCACTTACACTTTTGAAACTACAGAAGACCAGTTAATTGGATTTCCTGCTATCATATTTTTATTTCTTACTTTATTTTATTTTGAGAAAATATCAAAAGATTTGGGCGATGGCAGTAATGCTCAACCCTGGCTACCTATTATAATCACCTGGATGATTTTTTTTTGTTGTTAATATGTTTTCCAGGGCTCCATTCCATATTCGTTCTGTCCCAGGCAATACACTGGACTTGGATCCCTGAAGTTAACATACCTGAGATCAAATCCTGGCTTTGCCACTTCTAGCTCTGTGATCTTAGGTAAGTGACTTTACCTCTTTGAATCTCTGTTTCCTCGCCTGTAAAAGAGCAATTACAGTAATAGTCAAGGCCATATAGGATTGTGTGAGAATTCAGTGATGAATGCAGGTGGCTTAGTAGTGTACCTGTCATTTTTAAAAGCATAAACATGTTGATTATTGCCATTATATGGAATGTTCCTTCTAAAGTACACATGAGAAATGGATTACATGAGTCCTTCCTCAGAGACAGGCCTTCCTTAGAGATTGCCCCACAGAAATCAGTACCTGTTTAGACATTTGATTTTTGCTAGAATGCTTGCCATTTAATATGAGGATGAAAGTGAGTTTGAGTCCAAGAGCTATTATGCACTTCTCCCAGTTTTCTGTCTTTTCCTCACCAAAATGTAAATTTAATGTCTGAAGGAAATGTCAGTTATTTCTATATTGATCTTGAGAGACAGCTTGTTTGTGCTTTAGAGAGCATAGATGTTTGGGCTAGACATCATGGAGAAACACGAGGAAACCTGGACCAATCCTGCAGGCAACCACAGGACGGCTTTAAAGATGGATTTTATTTCTCTCTCATCTGCCAGTTCTAGTGGTTTTGATGGAGGCCTCTTCTTTCCCCAGTGGGATGTTTGGGGAAAATAATCAGTACATTTAATTCAGAGAGGAAAGGAAGGAGAAGTGAGTGGGACTTTGAGCTCAAGGTAAAACAATAATGTTGATGATGTGGCACTCAGGTGGCTTTTGCCTTTTTGCTTCTGGTCTCCAAGAGGAGCCTGGGCAGGAGCTGGAAAGCAAAGTTGGTTTTTGAAACTTGTGCTGAATTAATGCTGCAAACATCTCAGGCAGAATAGACTAGTCCCTGACTCACAAGTCTGACAGAGCAGAGATTTGGATCCATCGTGTACTCATTCATTCATTCATTCATTCATTTGTTCATTCACTCAACAAATATGTATTGAAGACCTAGCCACTCTTCTACACACTTGAAATTACATAAACAACAAGAAGACAAGTGTCCTGCCTTCACAGAGCAAATAATACTAATACTACTAACAACAACAACAATAATAAATTCAGTAGTAGGATAACTGCAGATTCGAAGGGATATGCTGGATGACGGGACAGATTTTCAAGAGGCATGAAGGTCTGCTTCCAGTGAGGTGGTCATGGAAGGACAGTGTCACCTCTGGCTACATCAAGAGCAGCCAATCAAATGTAAACCAAGATTCTGGAGGAAACTCATATTAGAAAACATGTTCTCATAAGCAGTTCAATTTCATATGGCCAGAGATTTTGAATTGTGGAGATTCTTTCTCTATTTAACAGTCAAGTTCTCTGGCCCTGGAGAGGAGGGAATATGAATGTACTGTTGATGCTTAAGATAGCCCTGATGTGCTGAAAAGGGTCAGAGGGGCAAATAAAAATTAAAAACAAGAGGTTTAATTCTCCTGGTTAAAAATAAGGAAAGATATGTTTCCCCTCTCTTTTCTCAGCTCATTTATTTCAGAAAACTTGCACAGTAATTGGGACTTCTTTCTCTGCCCCTTGACATATAAATTTTTTTGACATGTAAATCTTCCTAAAAGCTTCTTGTGAATTTTATAATTCAGGACTGCTTTTCTTAGGGACCCAGGAGCCAGCCCTTTGAAATGTAAACATCAGGGGAGATAACAGTCCCCTCCCAGTTTCTGTGGGAGCCTAACTTCAATGGGCACCTTGCTCCAAATTGCAGAACTACCTCCTGTCATAAACATCATGAGAGGTTTATTTTTCCTTTGTATAAAACCAATTAACTAACACAGACCATCACCCCAATCACCAGGTGAATTGAGGATGAACTATGTGTGACAAATGATGCTCTCAAGTGCTACGACTTGCATCTAATGGGTTGTATATACTTGGCTGTATGAAAAGGTGAGAATTCTTTTAGTGGATTATTCTGCTCTAGTGTTCTTTTCCTTCTATCTTTGTGAAGAGGTATTCTAGGTTGGGAGATTTGGTTTTTAATTATACTTCCCAACAGTAGCAAAGATACCCCCTTTCTGGGAGTTTCTCAATTAGTTTTACAGCCCCACCTTTTTTCCAGAGAGCTTTTCTGAATTCATGGAAGTTGGATATATAGTAGCTCTTAAGATTTTTGTTTGTTGAACGCTTTCTTCAAATCAGATCTTATGTGGAGCCCCAATGTATAAAACCATGAAAAGAGAAGCCTTTCCAGCATGTTCTGCAGTCCAGAGTCCTGCCTACACCCCACCTTCACTCTGCACCCACTGGGGGGTGCTAGGGAAAAGGCCAGAGGTCCTGCAGAGCATGTGTAGAATAATAAATGCCATTGTGTAGATCAAGCATGTCAAACTCATGGCCAGCAGGTCACATGCCTCACTGGCCGCGAGTTTGACATGCTTGGAGATGATCTCCCAGCCCTCCTGCCTTCAGCTCCTTCTACATTTCCATTTCACTCCACTTCCATTAGGTTTTTCACTTCAACTGAAAAATTTGGTCAACACTACACCCCAGTGCCCCTTGCCAGGTTTTAAATGCTTTCTGTCTCACTCACATCATGGTAACACCTCACATCCATCTTGTGAAATAGGTTTTTATTATTTCCCAGTTTACAGATGAGGAAATGGAGGTTCAGGGAAGCAGAATGAAGTACTGATTGTCTTGTACACATGTTTCTCTCTGCAATCCTCACACTGAATCATGACTGTTCAGTTGTCTGTCTCTTCCACTGAGTCTTGCTCCTTGAGGGCAAAGGCATGTCTTCTTCAGCTTGGTGTCCACTTTGCCTGGGTCAGTGCTGCACACGCCATAAATATCTGTAGAATGAAGAAATGCATGGTTCCAATGTCAAGCAGCAGGGGGAAAGCAGAGCTGATGTAGGAACCCCTATCTGGTTGGTTCCAGAATCTCTGTTGCTTGAAATGTCCTTGATGTTCCTTGTAAGGACAGCTCTGCAGCTGGTGTCTGGGCTGAGGGAGATGCATCGAGTGTGGGAAGAGGAAAATAAGCCATCTTTCTTGGATAAGCAAAAGCTTCCACTGTATCATACATGTTACACTGTTCTGTGTTTGCCCTATTACTCAGAGTGAATGTGGCTACTGCTTGGTAGTGGTAAAGGATGGTGCTGAGAATGTTACATTTCATTTATCCTCCCAGCCTTGGGCAATCATAGAAGTCACAGGTTCCACTGCCAATGGTTAAGTCCCTTCGAACCAGGGTGGCTGCCATCTATCTACAATGAGACAGTTCAGTTTGGTATATACATTTCTCTCGGTGTGAGGGCTGTGGCAGTTTAAAGGACCAGCCTCGTTCCCGGAAAAGATGCACTGTCCTAATAAAAAGGATGGACCAACGTGGCTTTCCTGGGAGCTCCATGCGATTGTTATGAAAATGCAGTCTTTTGAGGACTTTCTCTCTGGGATGAGACAGTTTATTGAGTGCAGATTTAGGGTCTGATAGACCTCAGTTTAAATCCTGGATCCCCTACTCGCCATTTAAATGATGTTGGTAACATACTCAACCTTGTTGGTCCTCAGTTTCCCCATCTGTAAAACAGGACAATCACACCCCTGTCCCAGGATTGTTGAGAGGATGAAATAAGAAGGGGCACCATAAGGGATCAGCAGCACAGCACCTGGTGCATAGCAAACCCGGCATGAAGCTTTTTGACTTTTACCTTCTAGTTCTGAGGGAAGATGGGCATTCTTGCCACACGCGAGGAGGACCAGGCCACTCTGGATGGTGCCAGCATAAAGAGAGCCCTAGACAAGACCCCTTCCTCAGACTTGCACTGCACAGAGGTGAGGCAGACACTCAAGCGTTTGCCCCTTTTACAACCACTTTCAGTACTGTGGCTTTTCCTTATAATCAGAAAGAGGAAAGAGGACACTGCAGATCCACTTTAGACAAGTTGGGTTCTCTAGTGACTCCTCAACAGTATTAGGACCTTTGGGGGTTCCTTCACATTTGCAACCCCTTCCCCAGGAAAACTCTGCCTTCCAAGGGGAGAGCTTTATAGTAGAAAGAACATATGTGGGCCAAAGAAGTGGATCCAGATCCCAGCTCTGCCATTTAATCCCGAGGTGAGCCCTGAGAAGGCTGTATCTCCCGGCTCCAAGTCCCCTTCTGCAAATTGATGATAACAACCCCTGCCTCAGAGTTTATAGTATCTGGATGGCCAAGCATGGCTGTTTTGAATCCTCTGCTGTTTACTCTCATGTCCTAGAAAAGACTTCTCTGCAGGAAGCCTGGATCAAACATCTGGCATCTACCCAGGTTAGTGTACCACGTTCTGCTCACATGCTGGTCATCACCATAGGGCACCTGACCTTCAGTGTCTACTAACGCATGCCCTTTCCTGGCTTTCTCTCATATAATCCCACCACAGACCTATTATAATTGTAGATGGTAGACACTGTTATTATATCCATTGTGAAGGTAAGGAAACCAAGGCTTAGAGACCTTAAGCAATTTTCCCAAGGTCACACAGTCAGTGCAAATTGGAACAGAGATAGAAACCAGGAGGTCTGCCCTGGAGCACACATGTGGCCACCCTAAGCACTTTAGCTTTCCTTCATGATTTTCCTGGGTACTATGTAAACCAAGTCTTAAATGTCACCTGGCATAAATTCTGTTTTTGCCCTGATCTAAGGGTATATATTTCAGAGGTAAACCAACTCTAAATATATACAGAAGTACCTTTATTTACAGAGGTCAAAGTTGTGGTATGAGTGCTTAAGTCTCTCTGCTCTGGGCAAAATGTGCTGAGTCTTGATGAGTTTACTCTGGAGACCAAGGAGCAGACAGCGTCCCTTTTCTTTTCCCTATCTGCCGTGTAGCCAGTTTCCCTGGAGGCACTTGAGAGAAAGCCCATGAGTCCTTGAGACAGCCACTCTATCCCTCTGAGACTCTCTTTAATTCTTCCTTTAATGGGGTTGTCTCACTGTCTTTCCTTCCTTTGGGAGAGAAGGGCTTGGAAAACGTCTCTCTTCCCTGTGTTTCAGATGGGCCAAAGAAACAAAGTCAGACACGCTCCTTCTCACAGAGCGGGGGATAAAACTGTGCGTGTGCGCAAAGCAGAATGAAAAATGCCTGCTATTTTCTGCAGGCTGGAGAATGATGTATGTTCCTGGGGGTAACCTACTACCTCGGAATTAGTCATTTCGAACCGTGTTCTCTCTGCTGTTTGAAATACCTCATTTTAAAAATGTTAAGGTTTTTTTTACCTTCTCACTTAACTGTAGGAACATTAGATGCACAACTTTATCAAAATGACATAAGATATATGCTTCTGCCAACAGCAACAGGAGAGAATTAACAATTCAAATGGGAACAGGTAAAAGTTGCTCTCAAAAGATGTGAAGAAGAAAGTTTGGGGTTTCCTGCTCTTTCCTCAGCCACAAGCACAGTGTTACACATTTAGAGCCCCTGAGGCCCTGGTGGAGGAAAAAGTTTTATGTTACAGGGAGAAAGGTTTTATTTTTTTTATTATTTTGTTATGTCTCTTTGACATCAGGACTAGCTGTACACATTTGTCGAGTGTACAACTGTATATAGATATCTCAAAAATAATCCCCAAGTGTCTAATGGCTAAATTTGGTGAGGGCTCATCTTCTAGCCATTATAGACCCTGACACTCTTATCCAGTAAAGAATCAGAAAGCCAGTATGGAACGGAAACAGGGAAGGTAGAAGAGTATGAGGGTGTGGAACCCAGGAGCGGAGCGGTTGGGAGAGGAAAGGTTCGCGCTGTGGGTTAGTTGTGGTGCACCAGAAACAGGAGTCTATCACATAGACGGCAAATGGCCTCCTCTATCATTTGGCTGATGAAGGCAGTGATTCATGTTAGAGTCCCCTGGAAATTTTTGAGGAAGAGAGTTGCGAAGATTCTGGATGAACTAATAGAATAGTTAAAAAGAAGAGCACATCATTGTTCAGAATTTGATATCATCTAGCAGGATAAAGGAAGGAATCTTTTGACTTCTCAAAGTGCTTTTCTGGTATGGGATTTGAATCTATTTGATTTATTTTCTACAACTCTCGTCTGCCTACCATCTTCTTAACCAGGCATGCCTTTCGCATTGGTTTTTCCATCTAACCAAAACCCATGTCATTTTTCATCACCACTGAGCATGAGATGGAAGCTAAGGCACTGACATTGAGGAGGTTCATAGGGAGGAGGGTCCCACGGAATCACCTCTACATAATGACTAAAAGGGAAGAGGGCAGAAGTGATGAACTTGACCCAGTAAGAACATTTTGGTAATTTGAGAACAGGGGTAATTCTGGGTTCAGTCTGGTGTTGGCCACTTGGATTAACCCTCCACCTCTCAAATCTCAGGGCATGCCAGTCTCCCACTTGTTCAGTGGACCCCAGGCATACTGTCCCAGAATTCATCAAGGGTTTTCCTCACTCAGGGCCTTTGCACTCACTGCTCCTTTTACCCTGGTATCTCTTATTTTAAGATCTTCCATGACTTGCACTGCATATGGTATCTTCATATTCAGGACTGAGTTCAAATGTCACCTCCTGAGGAAGGACTTCCTTCATTATACTATCTAAAAAGCCACACTCCTCTTACTCGCTATCACATTCATTTTCTTTTCATTATTCTCTGAAATGACCCCATTTATTTATTTATTTAATAATTATTTGTTTCTCCCTATTTGAATGCAAGCTCTATGTGAACAGAAACAGAAAAGCTCCCTGCACAGCTCTGTGGATGGATAGTCAGCTATCAGAAAAGGATGCATTTTGTGGAGGAGTTACCAGTAGAATTGTCAAAAAAGGTGTGGATTTTATAACCTGGAGGAAAATTGCAAGGATGCAAGATGCAATATATTTTGACACTACAGTTTATTGAGTAAAATCTTTTTTCTTCTCTTTTCCCCCTACCTAGATACATGATAAATGAGATAGCCTCTTCCTTCAGGTCCCACAGTGGACAATACGATAACCATTTCTTGACAGCAAGCAACATGCTATTTCTTTTGGTGTGTGCTTTGTCAAAATGCTTCCCTAGGAGATTCTCCTGCATCTCAGAATTTTATTTTCAGTGTTTTTGCTGATACTTCTAATCCTATCTGAATTATCTGAACTCATCAGGGGGCCTTAAGACCATGTGAAAGGGAAAAATGGATGCTTTATGGATCTGAGAAGGCCAAGACCCCTGTTGGACTTGTGGAGCTGAGATCCAATAACATCCCCCATACTTCACTCAACAAGAACCATTATTACAGCCTCCCATTCAGGATAGGGTCTGACTCATTTGTCTGGGGATGCCCTAAGCTTAGTGATAAACATTAAGGATAGCAGTGGACTCCAGTTCTAGTTGGTCCCCACTGTCCCCAGGATAACATTCAGATAGTTTTCTGTATATAAGTCCTTTCATTTCAAACCTTTATTTACTTATGTAGCCTTAAATCACAACGGTATTCATCTTGCACTCTGATCTTGGTTGGACCACTTGGATTTTCTCAAACTCCTTATATTTTTTCTTACTTGTGAGCTAGTTAAAACATCCTTGGATCAGGCACCACATGAATTCTAGATGTTATGACATTGCATACATCATCTAACTTCCTTTGGCCTCATTTTTACATGGCAAGAAGGTGGTTCCTTCCATCTTTAGTGTTCTATAATTTTAGCCAAAAACCACAGTTTGGCTCCCTTGTACCTTGTACATAGAATTTCATTAGCTCAATATAACCATGTAGCTACAATCCCATTGGAGAAATAAATAGCTTTGAGTTCACAAATATTTGGGGATTTTTTTTGACATATCTAAGAGCAACCTTTATATTATATTGTTCAAGTTTGATGATATGGTAAATTGTATCATTTCATAAGTATATTTGGTTATTCACATCATCTAATGGAATATAATTTACAAACTAGGTGCTATATAAATACCTATCAACTTATTGAATATTGTTGCTAGTTTATATAAAACAATTTTGGGGGAGACCATGAATTACCAAGCTATGTAACTGATCTTTAGAAATGTCAGGAAGCTTATCACTCAAAACGAAGTGGCTGACTGAATTCAGTGAGAGAAACAAACTAGTCATCCAATTTTGTTTGGGCTGCTTCCAGGGGAGCGGGTGTTATAAAGGGATGTAGGATAAGCAATTCCCTGAAATGCCAAGTTCTGATTTCAGAGATATCGAAACCCCTCTACTAAAATAATATAGCATGTGCTCATTCATTATTTCAAGAAGAATTCAGAATTTATCCATGATCTATTTGTTTAATAGAGATACAGCTTCTCTATCTCTAGTGAGATATCTAAACTGTACAAATACTGCCAATTAAATACAGAAAAATAATGACCAAGTAAAAGAGAGAGGTGTTCAGAGAAAGAAAACATGATTTCCATTTGTAGAAGATCTAAAAAGGTTTTATGAAGGATTCATAAAGGTGGCATTTGAGTTGGGCCTTGAAGGGTATCTTGCCATTTATGGTCTAAATAAAAATAATTCCACTTCAAGAGAAGAGTTCAATTGGGTGAATTTACAGGAATGGAAATGTAAAATGCAGTAGCTCTCCAGTACTATAGACCAAGAGTCCTTGGTAAAATAGGAAGCAGTCCTACATTATTTACTACCATGTGTTACAGGAATAAAAAATGGATGACTTGCAAAATTTTGATGGCTAAGCTTTCTCATTGCTAAAATGAACTGGTTTTCAACCTGGATCCTATCAGACAGGGGGCTCACTTTACATTTTTCCTCCTTTCAGTGTTGCCCAGGCAACTATTTCCTCTGATGGAATATGCCATTAGAGCAGCACTCCCCAGAGCATTTTCTGCAGAACATTAGTGCTTTAAGATGCTCTGGAAGAAGAAAAAATTTCTTAAGACAAGTAGCTCTGGGCAATAATAAAGACGATATTCCTTCACAGACTTTTACAATGCATGTTTGTCTTCTTAAAGGCTCTGAGAAGTCCCTGTTTTAATTTTGGTAAACCTGGTGTTTTCCAATCTAAATTTTACGAAAAGGCAAGTCTTTAAATTTTAAAATACTTTTATTGAGGCAAAATTTACATGCAGTATAATACACAGACCATAAATGTGTAATTTAGTAAGTTTTGATAAATGCCTACATTTGTATAATCACCACCCAAATCAAGATGTAGGACATTCTGTTACCACCTCAAATTCCCTCTTACCCTGTTCCAGTCAGTACCTACCCGCCATTGAAAAACTACTGTTCTGATTTCTGTCATCACAGATTATTTTGCCTGTTCTTATCTTTTACTTCAATGGAATCATACAGCCTTCAATCTTTTGCTTATTTTTCTCAACATGTTTTGGAGATTCATCCAAATTTTTGTATCTATACATCACTTATTTTTATGGCTAGGGAAGTATTCCATTGAATGGATATACCATGGTTTGGTTATTAATTCTCCTATTGATGAACATTTGCATTGTCTTCAGTTTGGGATATTATGACTAAATTAGTTTTGAAAGTTATTGTGAAGTTATTTTTTGTGGATTTGGATTTTTATTGATCTTGGATAAATGCCTTTGAGAGAAGTTGATAGGAATATGTCCAGTTTTACATTTTTTCTAGCAATGTTTGTAAGCCCAAGTTGTTTTATATTTCACTCACATCCTTTGTTGCCAGTCTGTTCAATCTTATCTATTCAATTGGGTATAAAATGATACAATGTTGTGAGTTTCATTTACTCGAAGGTTAATGATTTTGAGCATCATCTCATGTGTATACTGGCCATTTGTATATATTCTTTTAGGAAGTTTGTTCTCAAGTTTAAACTATATTATCTTTTTATTAATGATTTATAGTAGTTTATTATGTATTATGGATATATATCTGTGGTCCTCTCTAAAATATTTTGCATTCTCTCTTCAGTATATCTCTCTAAAAAATCTTTGCCTACCCCAATATCACAAAGGTATTTCTGATCTGCTATTTTATTCTAGAATCTTTTAACTTATAGCTCTTATATGTGGGTCTACGATCCATCTCAAATTAATTTTTGTGTATAGTGTGAGGTAGAGATTAAGATTTATTTTTCCTATATTATTAATTGTTTTATATTATTTGTTAAAAATATTTTTCTTTTCCTATGAAAGTGCATTGGATCCTTTGACAAAAATAATCTGACTGTAGTTTATACATGGGTCTATTTCTGGATTACCTATTTTATTCTACCTCTCTATTTGATTATCATTATGCTAATGCCACACTATCTTAACAACTCTAGTTTTATAGTACATGTTGGATAAAGTAAAATGAGGTATTCCAGATATTTTTTTTCTTATTCAGTATAACATTTTGTTATTGTAAGTGGGTTCTTTTTTTCTTTCCCACAGATTTTAGAATCAGTTTGTTAATTTTTAAAAAGTCTGTTGTGAAGTTGATTGGGGTTATATTGAATCAACAGAGCAATTTGGAAAAATCAATATTTTAATAATATTGAGCAATTAATCCATGAATATGATATACATCTCCATTTATTTAGGTCTTTCAATTTTCTCTTCCCATTGTTTTAGACGTATAGAGCTCTGGCATATGTTAGTATATGTGTTAGTACAGAGCTCTGGCATATTTTTGCTAAATATTACCCTAAGTATTTAATGCTTTTTCATGTTATTTTAAAATGAGATTTAAAATTTTTTATTTTCATTATATAGAAATATTAATTTTTGTATACTGACCTTGTTTCCAGAAGCCTTGCTTATTCACTTACTAGTTTCAATGGTTGATTTGTAGCTTTCTTAGTATATTCTACTTATATATGATTTAGATACTATCTTGTTAAATTTGAATAGAGATAGTTTAACTTACGTTTTTTGCATCTTAATGCCTTTTATTTCTTTTTACTGCTCATGGCAATGTCAGGCCCTTCAGAATAATGTTGGATATAAGAAGTGAGATCAGACATCTTTGCCTTGCCTAATCACAGTATGGAAATAGTCACTATTAAATATGATGTTCACTATAGGCATTCTATTGATTTCTTTACTAGATTAAGCAGTTTTTCCTTTATTCATTGTTTTCTGAGATTTTTTTAAAAAGCGTGGTGAACATAAATTTTCCAGATTATTTGTTTTATGTCTGTTGAGATGACTAAAAGATTTTTCTGCTTTATGCTTTTTTTGAGGTAATTTACATATACTTTTTTTTTCAAATGCTAAACTAATTTGTATTTCTGGTTAAACCGGATCAAAGTATATTGTTCTTTCACCAGTGCTGGATTTGATTTGCTAATCTTTTCTTAACTAATTTTGGATCTATGTTTATGATAGCATATATGTGTGATATTATTTTCTTATTTAAAAATATTTTTATTGATTTCAGAGAATAAGGGAGAGGGGAGAGAGATAGAAACATCAATGATGAGATAGAATCATTCATTGGCTGCCTCCTGCACGCTCCCTACTGGGGATTGAGCCCTCAACCTGGCATGTGTCCTTGACCTGAATCAAACTTGGGACCCTTCAGTCCGCAGGCCAATGCTCTATCCACTGAGCCAAACAAGCTAGGGCTGACATTATTTTCTTATTTAACATGTTTTCATTTGAGTCTGTTTTCTGAAATGTTTGTGTAAAATAGACATTAGTACTTTTCTTTAAGGTTTCCATTTCTCTTCTATGATTCCTCATTCATTCATTGGTCTTCATTATATCACCCTCCAAAACTACTTACTACATTGAAAGTAATTTATGCTAAATCAGCAACTGAGAAATCTCAGAGTCTATTTTTGTGGGTTTTTCTCATGATATGGATCCTATTTTTTGTTGTTTTGTTTTTTCCACATGTCTCATTATTTTAATGGACACTGTGGATATTATCTTATAGAGACACTATATTGTTTGTCTGCAGAATGTTGATTTTTGTCCTAGTAGGCCTATCATCTTTAACTTGTGTCATCTTGATTTATTTCACTCTCTCATGGGGTATCTATTTTATTCTGATAGGAAAACCTCTTAGTTCTGGATCATAGTGTTTAATCCTGAAGTGTGGCCCTTATGGAATTTCAGTGGAGAGCTTTGGACTTTGAAATACCAAAGCTCTCTAACAGGCTGGGATTCAATTCTGTCTCTATCAAATTATCTCCTAAGCTTTTTCAAGCTTCTAGCTGTTGTTTTCTACTGAGATTCTTATGGTATCTCCCACACATGCACATTGCAGACATCAGCCAAGAATTACAGAAAAGTTTATATGATTTTGTGTCTCCACACTCTGTGGCTTTTTCATTTCCAGGATTTCTCTTCTCACTTTTCAGTCTTTCTGAAAGTCCTGAATTTTCTTCGCTCACACTTCAACTCAGTGATGTGGGATTCAGGAGGTGGACCTGGTTAAAGGCATTGGTTTGGTTTGACATGATGTACTTGAAGTGCCTTGATGACACCTCTGATGACAGTAAGTAGGAAGTATTATGTACAGTTTTGCAGCTAGAAGTGGAAATTTTTCCCATTCTCCCTCCCTGATCTTTGACCAACTGGTAATTTGGTGAGCTTTGAGCCCTAAAACTTTCTATTATGACACCCCTATCTAACAAATTCAATAAATTATTTATTGAGTGCTATGTATATTCTAAGCATCATAGTAGTTGTTGAGAATTTGGCTTTGAACAAGACAAAGTTAGTGCTCCAGAACTCAGATTCCAGTTGGGAGAGACAGGCAAGAAATATATAAACAAATGACTGAACAATAAAATTTCAGGCAATTAGTGCCTTGGGGAAAGTTAAACTAGGGCAGTAGTCATTTGGGTTGGAATGATGTGCAACTTTGTATAGAGTGGTCAATGAAGGCATTTCTGAGGAGTCGGCATTTTGTCAGTGACCTAGATAATGAGAGAAAAGAGTCATGTGAAGATTTTTGAGCAAGAAATCCCAGATACAGGAAATATCTGTGGAAAGAGCCTGAGGTAGGAAGGAGCTAATATTAACTGTGTGGCTGGATTTCAGTAGATGAGGGTAAGAATGGGAGGGATCTGCTGTGGTCTCCTGGATAAAATGTCCTCATCCGACCACCTGTCCAGGTGATGGCTTGTGTAAACCTTTTGACTCCTGTGCACATGCCAACCTGGTAAAGAGAGAAGTATTTCAATCTAATAATGGATATCAGAAATGCAGCTTTTGAGCATTTCCTTGAGATTGCAGTAAATTCCATAAAATGAAGCATCTATGAATAGCTCTCTTGCTAAACCATCCACATGTCCCCATTTGATTGAGAAAAGAGAAGACAGGATGGGGACCAAGCATAGTGTGTTGCTTTATAGGACACAGAGATATGTTGAGGTTTGTGAGAACATAGACAATTTCAACAGAAATAGTCAAATATGTCAATAGTCTCAGAGCTGATGATGAAATAAATTATAGTGGAATGTTTTTTGTCCTGTTACGTTACTTTATGTGATTTAAAGTAGGAATCCTCCTACCGGGATTGTCAGATCCTCTCAACAATGCTTAGTGACAACTGAGGCTTGCTGTTCCTTCCCAGACTGTCACTTCGTTAATTTGGGAAGGTGGAGGAGTTGACACATCACATGTTCTCCAACTAAGTAGTGCTCCAAATTCTTGTGATTTTCTCTCTCCACTCATATTTTTCAAGTGTCAAAATTTGCTGTGGGAAATGATTGGACCTATTCAGAAGGCATAAATGTGCATGCAAATGAGAGGTACAGGCATGAATATAGAGCCATTCATGTCTCCTGGGACCTGTTTAGGTTATTTATGCCCAAGTTACTCCTTGGAAACAAGAATAAACTCTGAGGGAATTTGTGGATGGGAAACATCACAAAACCCAGTCTAATAATTGTGAAACATGTCTTTCCGTAGTTTTCATAAATATCCCTTTCTTCCTCTCCTGTGCTCAACGTATCTACTTAAGTTAGTTTAGGTAAAGTCTGCACAGGTAAATTGAAGTACATAGGTGAGATAAATCATACAGCTATTTTAGAAATAGAAAGTGGTTATTTAGGGGAGGGGGAAAGCACCCATTTTGGCCTGTAAATATATAAAACTATTTTTTTTTACATCATTTGTATTCATCAGAGAATCACTTAGTCACTTCATACATTTTTAGGGTAATTTTTTTTTGTGTTAAGTATCTGGGGGACTTAGGCCACCTAGGCACAGTGTATTTTCATGGATCCCCCCCAAAATCAACCCTATAAAGATTGTAAAAGACCATTCTATCTTATTGTCTTATTTAGGCCCAAATGTTGAAACCTTTGCTCCAGACCACCCCACCTGTCAGTGGCAGAGGGAGGCCTAGGATTACAGCCTCGTGCTTTGTCCTCTGTCCCAGAAGAGAATAGCTCCAACTAAATGTGTCCAGACCCCTTTGGCTTTGGTTATTTGGATACGTTCTTGCTGCCACACACTGAGCCTGAGTACTATGGATAGTCTATATGACAGGCACCTAGGCACAAATTGGATTAAACTTTCCCTTCAGAGATTTTCTTTAAATCCCCATATGTGACTAGCTGGCTCTAGTGTAAGTCACCATTAAGTGTAGAAGTTTCCACTCAGTTTTTTTTAGAAATATAGCAAGAGTCAGTCAATAACAATCCTTTCAGACTCCTTTATGTAATCCCTCAATTTTATGTTCATTTCCTAGATTTATTTACCACTGACAGGTTCTAAATTAATATTTTATTTTAGGAGTATCCGGAGATGCTTTTGTATAGGACTTTCAAGCTGATGGACTGCAGTCAGGTGGTAGGGTACACAGAGACTCAAGGAACGGGGACAACTTTTGCCACAGAGCAATCGTTATATGCAAGATATTATATAATCAGGTGAAATCTAAGTGTTGTCTGTATACACCATAATATTGCAGTTTTAAGCAAATACATGAAAGGCTTAAAAGTTTTCTCTAGGAACTGCTCCTCTCTCCTTCCCCTTCTGTTGTAGTAGCTGGGTCATTTAATCCACTACTCACACCTTTCAATTCATTTGTTGACATGCAACAAATATTTATTGAGTTCTGCTGTGTATTTGACTTTTAGAAGCTGGAGAAAAAGCAAATTCCCTCTCCTTAGGGAGCTTGCCTTCTAATGGGGGAACAGGAAAGGAAAGCAAGGAAACATAATCAATAATTAAAAATTATTTCGGTCCATATCTTGGCATGGAGGATTTGTTTAGAGCAGCGGTCGCCAACCAGTGGTGTCTGTAAGGTTGGCGATGCTGGTTTAAGGAAACCTTTGGGGCAGTGGTCATCAACCGGTGGTCTATGGACCACTGGTGGTCTGTGAGGTCTGAAAGGTTGGCAACCGCTGGCTTAGAGCATGGAAAATTACCCATTTGCTAGAAATTGTAATCTAATAGCTATAACGCATCCCCCAGATGCCAAAAATCTAATCCAATCATCACCAGCATGTCAAAACTTAAAGGAACTATGAAAAGAGAAAGTATTTCAATTTGGATATTGACAGAATACTTCTCGTTGCATTTGTTTCAAGCCAAATAGCTTTCCTTTAGTTTTGTTTATATTTGGTATTTGTATTAAGCTCTTATTTTCTTCTGATAACCCATTAACTTAAAAGTAGCTCTTATGAAGCAATAGTGACTTTTCCATTATTGAGTATTTGTTTCAAAGTCATTTAATCTTCCTAGCAGAATTTATTGTGTGAAGTTTTATGCAGTCAAGAATAATTTATTTTCAAATATAGCAACAGCATACAATCAGCCAAACAAGATTGAGTGTTTTCTCCAAATACTATTCTACTGAAATTTTAAATGTTTCTAGTCTGTATTTCATTAGAATTTAAATAGGTATGTGCAGCTACTAGAAATGCCCTCTGATAGTGAAATATTATTTGAGAAACAGAACCCTGTAATACCAGCACCTTCAAATGTCATACTCAAGGCAGATAGTATTTGCAAAACAAAGTGGCTTAAATGGAAGAATATAATTCAGATTATGATGATAGCATTGTGTACTAAAGAATTAAATAATTTGGCAAATATACGTATAAAGATACAGATGCATTCTCTTACCATAATTAAGAATTTTCACTCTGCTTTAGCAGTGCTATTCAGAAAAGGTTGTTATAAACCTTAAAAGCTTAAGGGAAATTTTTAAAAATTTAATTCTCACCTGAGGATATATTTTTTATTGATTTGAGAGGAAGAGAGAGAGAGAGAGAGAGAGAAAGAAAGAAAGGAAGAAAGAAAGAAAGAAAGAAAGAAAGAAAGAAACAGATGTGAGAGGCAAGCATTGATTGGTTGCCTCCATATGTGTCCTGACCAGGGGTTATATGCACTGACTTGGAATCAAATCCACAACCTTTTGGTGTATAGAACCATGCTCCAACCAACTAAGCCACTCAGCCAGGGCTTAAGGGAAAATTGAAAATGATCTATGAGGTTATAAACTCTGTCACAGCAATTGCACAATTGAGATATATGGATTTACCTATTAATGTATTATAACACTTATGAGTTTGCCTGTTTTGCACGGGTAGTCCTGCAGTAGCTGTTATGAAACCATCTTTATTTAGAATACAGAGAAACTGTCACAATAAACCTGTAACAAGTCAAAAACTGGAAGTAACAGTTTCCTTAATTTGCATGTATATTTATGTCGGGGCCTTGAGTTATTGTCCCCATAACTTTGATAAAGTTCATGGATATTGACAATGGTAACCAGTTGTCAATGTCAGCCAGGTGATACATTCACTGTTCTTTCTTGTGCTGAACTAGCCACATCCTTTTCTCTGGTTCTGCTTGTGGTCATCATGTGGCTACAGTCAAGAATGCCTGCTTATTTGGAGAGCCAATTGATCTTTCTGGTTGAGGAAAGAAAACCAGATCCATATCTTTGAATGTTACAAGTATAAGGTCTGAAGATCAAAATTAAGGGGGAAGCTTGAGGAAGGATGATCCATATGGTGTTGAAATCGATACAGGTAAATTTATCATTTTTTATCTACTTTATCTGGGTGCTAATTTTTAGCCATCAAGCATTGTCCCTATGTCTTAATAAGATATGTTCCTTTCACGGTAGCCAAAATAGCATAAAAATAAGGGCAACTCTCAAAAACTGTTTGCCCAAGATTCATCATTGATACTTCATTGGAACATGTGTAAGACTATGTCTATTTGCATGGTTTTCCTGGTGTCACAAAAGTACTTAGTAAGCCTAAGTTCATCAGATGACTCTCATTTTTCTCCTTTCATCCTAGATCCTTGACCTACGGCAGTCAGATGTTCTCATTTTCTCATCAGTAAAATATGCGCTATTAATCATTTATCCAACTATTTAGGAAATATTGATTAAATGCATATTATATACCAGGCTCTGAGGTATGCTTTGAGGACACAAAAATGAGCAACCAGAAACTAGCTTTCAGGAAACCAGGACAAACAGACAAGAAAGTGAATCATGACAGCAATGTTATAAGGTTGTGATAGTGGTATGAATGTGGCTCTGTGAAAATACATAGCAGGGCCTGTTTAACTATGCCTGGAAATCTCAGAGAAGACTTCCCACTGTATGAGCTGAAATGTAAAGGTTAGGTATGAGGACCCCATCGATGCTCGGATCACCCGGTCTCTCCCTTTCCAACCTCTTTTTTTTTTCTTTTTGTATGAAAGCCTTCAGATACTCACTATTTCAACACATTGTCTTTACTAGGAGTTAATTCCCAGCATGGCTTTCCTTACTTTTTCAAATTAAACATACAGGGTGAGCCCTAACTGGTATGGCTCAGTGGTTGGAGTGCTGGCCCACACAATGAGGGGACAAGGGTTGGATTCCCAGTCAAGAGCATGTACCTGGGTTGCAGGTTGATCCCCAGTCCCAGTGGGCCCTGGTCAGGGCATGTTCAGAAGGCAACCAATGGATGTCTCTCTCACATCAATCTTTCTCTCTTTCTCTCTCTCCCCCTCCTCCCCTCCCTTCCACTCTCTCTAAAAATCAATGGAAAAAATATCTTCGGGTGATGATTAACAAAAAACAAACAAACAAACAAAACATACAGGGTAGGGCAGAATTAGGCTTATAGTTGTTTGTATGGAAATAATACAATTATTAATAAATAATAATACAAGAATAAACTCTGTTTTTCATGTATTCACAGTGTGAGTACTTGTTTAATCATGACTGTGTTGAGAGCTATGCATGAGAATTACAAGATGCTCTGGGCCCATGTAACAGCGGACCTGTCATAATCTGGGGTCGGAGGAGTTCCTTGATATGCTCAACTTTCAGCTTAAATCAGGGACATGATTTGAACATATCCAGACAAAAGTGATGAAGGGGGGAACAGAGTTTGTACCAAAAAATAAGCCTTTTGGGATATTGATTATTTTTAGCTGGTTATTTTCAAGAAACAAAAGACTCAGGAAATCCTTTGCCCTTCCCACTAACTTCCTAAATAAATTAGGTAGGGGACCTGCTCCAAGAAGGGAGGATTGTCATAGATATTTAGTTTAATATGAGCAAGTGTGATAGGGCAGAACCTAATCAGGTCAATTTGTTGAAAGTCCTCTCTGTGTCCCATTATTAAAATAGCCCAGCAAACATTTTTTCCCCCCAAAATTTGCTTTTCCATCTCTATGTGAATTGCCTTCCTGCCCATTGAAGTCCCAAACCACAAACCCCTCTTCTCCTTAGCTTAAGATGGCATAAAAGCCTTCACTATCCCATATAGGCCTATCCATCCTGGGGTCTCATATACTTATGGAACCCCCATATATACATATGTAATACATTTGGACATTTTCTTGTGTTAATCTCTGGTGTTAATTTGATTATTAGCTCGGCCAAGAGAACTTAGAAAGGGGAGAGGAAATTTATTTTTTATGCTCCTGCAGGAGGGTGGCTGAGTAAAGGCTCCAGAAACAGAATCAAGGGCATCCCTGTGGAAGCCAGAGCTCGAAGATTAGGCATGGTTCAGGAAGAACCCAGAGCAGGACCAGAACAGAGGAGCCTGGTGTGGGCCATGTCAAAGGTGCTGGACTAAGGAAAGAAGCCAGAGCTTTTGAGGGTTGCGTGGGAAATGGGGACCACAGGATGACATCTCCAATTTGCATTTAAAAAATAGCTTTCTGGTTGTTATGTGAAGATTTGATCAACGGAAAATTCCTCTGGGGCCTTTAACACACCAGCCTGTGTTCCTTAAGAAATTCTGGATCTAAGAGAAAAGTGATCAAGCATCAGCAGGGATAAGGGCTGTCTCTACTGCGCCTTGCTCTCCCCAGCTGTGCTGAGGGACTGAGCAGTGAGCAGAAGACACCCATGGAGGCAGGCCTCTTTGGGAAGCATCCTGGAAATGGTGGTACCGTATATGCTCATTGGTTTTACACTGCCACTTACTCTTCAGCCTTGCTATTACTGCTTTCATTTGGAAAGCACTCAGAGCTGCTTTGATAACCAAATAAGCCAGAGTACCTCTATGTTTCTGCTTTTCCCCCTAAGCAATTCCAGTGTATTCTCTCTGCGGCACATCCAGCCTCTGACACTAAAGACACCTTTTGGACAATGGATGCATAATTAGGCACTGTGTAACTGAAGGCAGTCATTTCTCTGAGCTGCCCAGTTCTGCTTTCACTCCAGCTGTTCTTTTTTTTTAATTTTTATTTTCTTTATTGATTATGGTATTACATATTTGTCCTTATCTACTCATTGCCCCCACACACCCCCACTCATGCCCTCACCCACCCTGGTGTCTGTATCTGTTTGTTAGGCTTATATGCATGCATACAAGCCCTTTGGTTGATCTCTCCCCCCTACCCCCGTCCTCCCTTACCTTCCCTCTGAGTCTTGATGGTCTGATCAATGCCTCTGTCTCTGCCACTGTGGAGAACAGTATGGAGTTTCCTCAAAAAACTAAAAATGGAACTCCCATTTGACCCAGTGATCCCAATTCTAGGAATATATCCCAAGAAACTAGAAACACCAATCAAAAAGGATATATGCACCCCTATGTTCATAGCAACACAATTTACCATAGCTGAGATTTGGAAACAGCCTAAGTGCCCATAAGCAGATGAGTGGATTAAAAAACTCTGGTACATCTACACAATGGAATACTACCCTGCAGTAAAAAGGAAGGAATTCTTACT
>NW_006300372.1:3442572-3463025 GCF_000327345.1 Myotis davidii | reverse complement strand
TAGCTAAGGTATATTTGAGGATGCAAATTTATCACACAGACTAATTATGGGCGAGGCCTTACTTAAACAAACAATTAGTTCATCTCAACTTGATTACTGGAACAGGCTAATTGGTGTTCCTGATTCCAGCTGCCACCTCCTCTAAAATAAGCTGCACCAGTCACGGGCAGAATGGTGCAGTCGAATCAGTCAACGAGCTCCTTCTGTACCTCACTTCTTCCTTCCATTTCTTACTTCCAACCAGGCACAAACTTCCTATAAGCTGCCTGCCGAGGACCCCAGAAGGATATTCAGTCCCTGGCACCATGGCCTTCTACCTTCTGCCTTTCTTTCCAACACATGCTTGTTCTGTGTCCCATTCTCTCAATCTCTACATCTTAGCAAGATGAAACACTATGTGATTTTAAGCTGAGGTGTTAAGGGCTGGTTATAATTTATAATGCCACTTTCTCAGCAATTATTTGAATTTTTAATCAGCTTGCAGAGTTTTAACAGAGCTTTGAGTGCTATGGCAATATCAACTACTGTGGCATGAACATAAGGGAGGTGACTTGGGAAGAGAAGAAATGTTCCCAGTCTCTCTCATATAAAAGCATCATAGAACATTTGGCTAGTGTTTTAAAGTCACGAAGTATTTTTATACTAGTGTTTAATCCTTGTTAACAACCTTGTAGGTGGGTAAAGGAGAGGACTGAAGTTGGAATATCTACTTGTTTTCTCCCACAGGGAAAATGGTAAGGTACAGGTATGATTTTATCTTGATGGAATTTAGACTACCATGAGTACTATGTAATAAGAACAGCACATTTATTTCCTTATTTGCCAGCTCTTATAATAAAAAGACACATGGAACGAAATTAATATAAAATCACATTACAAGTATAAAGAGAAATCATGAATTTGAAAGAGTTGTGGAGATATGATAATTCAAAGGATTAGGATTATGATGATGATTGAGTATAAAATTGAGTTATGGGCTTCCTGGAAGCCAAGTTCAAAAGAGAAATGTGATGGATCTCTTAGTCTTATAGTCAGGAATGAATAGATGGTGATAAGAGATGTCAACATTTTTTATTTCCTTGGCACTAAATTTTGAAAGGCCTTGGTCACACAACATTTTATAGCATGGATACTGAATGATGAAAAGGGCAGTTGCCCCAGTAGCTGCTATTTAATAAATAAAATGTAACCGATACTGGGCCTCTCCATTTTGATTCCAGCTCAGGACACTTTAAGGGTTTCTTACTGTGTCACCTGGCTGGATCTTAGTCTGTCCTCCGTCTTGCATCTTCATGACAGATCTCATGTAGTCTGTGCTGCTTATACTGGTTCACACCCACTCTTCATACCGATTGTTGTCCTTTCCCACTGCCCTGTTGTCTGCTCTCACTCTACCCATTACCTTAGAGATGCCAAGACGGACCACCTCCTGCATTTTCCTGCAGGATGTTCCCATGGCTGTGCTGACCTACCCCTGAATCCAAAGTATCCTCTGCCTGTTTTTCCCATTAGTCACATTGTCCTCTTTCTTTTCATCTAAGTCCATACTTTCCTGTTGGGCGACTTGGTTTTTTTGAGGGGAGGGAGAGTGTGGTTGGACTCCCAGTGAAACCTTTTTTTCAACTTTACTGGTGCTCCCAACCTCTCTAGAAGCCCCGATCATCATCGGCCTTGTCATGTCTGACTTCTTTCTCATGTAGAGCACTTCTCACAGGAGTTCTGTTTAACGTAGCTCCTGCCTCGGTTGATCCCATGTGTCTGTGTGTGATTGAACCTCATTGAACGTGATTGAAATCTATTCATGTGAGGCTCTTTTGGACCAAGACGAGCAGGGGACATGCTTGCTAGCAGATTTGTTGTATACCTTGGCATACCAACATACCTGAGCCTCAGATGCAAAGAAGTGAATGGCTCATTCTGAAACCATGCTTACTTTCATGAAATTGGGAAAACTGATTCTGCATTGCACTCTACCAAGTGGTCATAACTGATGTTGTGATAAGCATGGAAGAACAAAGGAAACCTTTTGTTTTCTTGTTGAAATTCCTAGTGGTCATTTTGTTGAGGAATTCTAAAGTGTCTTCTTTTACTTTTATTGTTGACATTATTACAGATGCACCGGTCTGCATTTCCAGCAGCAGTATACTAGGGTTCCGTTTTCTCCACATCCTCACCAGCAATTGTTTTATTTATTTATTTGTTTATTCATTCATTTAATATGATAGAAATGACACCATATCTTTCCCTGTCCTAACCTTTTTTATTTTTTATAATTTTTAAAAATTGATATCAGAGAGAGGAAGAGAGAGGGAGTGAGAGATAGAAACATAAAAGATGAGAGAGAATCATTGATCAGCTGCCTCCTGCACATTCTCTACTGGGGATTGAGCCTGCAACCCGGGCATGTGTCCTGATCAGGAATCAACCAAGAGGAGCAGGGGACATGTCTTTTGGCCATCTGTATGTCCTCTTTGGAGAAGTGTCTTTTCAGGTCCTTTGGCCATTTTTTGATTGGATTGTTTGTTTTCCTGGTGTTGAGTTGTATGAGTTCATTTTGGAAATTAACCCCTTATCAGATGTGTCATTGGAGAATATGCTATGCAGAAGCTTTTAAGTTTGATGTAGTCTCATTTTTTACTTACTTCTTCCTTTGTTTCTCTTGCCATAAGAGATGTATTAGAGAAAATACTGCTACATGAGATGTCTGAGATTTTTTTTTTCTCCCCTCCTCCCAGTTCCCGCCCCACCCTCCGCCCTCACTCCCCACCCACTGTCCTCATCCATAGGTGCACGATTTTTGTCCAGTCTCTTCCGGCATCTCCCACACCCCTTTCCCCCCCAAGAATAGTCAGTCCATTCCCTTTCTATGTCCCTGATTCTATTATGATCACCAGATTATTTATTCACTTGATTCTTAGCTTCACTTTTTTTTTTTTTTGCATGTACCTATCCAATTTCCCCAGCACCATGTATTGAAGAGACTCTCTTTACTTCATTGTATGCTCTTGCCTCCTTTGTCAAATCTTAACCTACCATAACAGTGTAGTTTGGTTTCTGGATTCTCTATTCTGTTCCATTGATCTATATGCCTGTTCTTGTGCCAGTACCAGACTGTTTTGAGTATAATGGCTTTATTGTATAGTTTGATATCCAGTATTGTGATCCCTCCAACTTTGTTCTTCTTTCTCAAGATTGCTGAGGCTATTTGGGGTCTTTTTGGTTTCATATAAATTTTTGGAATATTTGTCCTAGGTCTGTGAAATATCCCACTGGTATTTTAATAAGGATTGCAGTGAATCCATAGATTGCTTTGGGTAGTATGGGCCCTTTAATGTTATTTTTTCAATCTATGAACACAGTATATGCTTCCACTTGTTTGTATCTTCCTCTTTTTTCCCCAACATCCTGTAGTTTTCCGAGTGCAGGTCTTTTACCTCCTTGGTTAAGTTTATTCCTAGGTACCTTAATCTTTCTGTTGCAAGTATAAATGGGATTTTTTTTTTAGTTTCTCTTTCTGAGAGTTTATTATTGGTGTATAAAAATGCCATCTACTTCTGAATGTTAATTTTGTATCCTGCTACTTTGCTGAATTCATCTTCTTAATAGATGATCTCCTTTCCTGCAACCTTGCACTTGATTGAACGTGGTACATCTGAGAACAGGGGAGAGTAATGGAAGATGGCCCTGGGTCATTCTCAGTGGGCAGCTGTGATGGATTGAAGGCCACTGGCTGCATTGCAGTAGGTTTTATGGCAAATTCCCTTTCTGACAATACACTGTCCAGAGTATTGATTATGCTAATCTCTGGTTGTAAATTCATGTCTGGAGTGAAGACTTGCAATAAAGCCCATTTGTCAAGTGCAGGCTTAATCACAGATGATAATTGGCATTAACGAGTCCTCAGTAAAAGAACAGGATTGGAATGCTAGTAAAAGATTGGTCCAGGTCAGTACATCCATCCGTCATCACCATTTGCAAAGAAAGCTGACAGCTGTGCAGGGAGTTAGGGGAGTTACTGCTGGGATACTTCCCTTCTTGATGGGCAGGAGCCCACAGTCCTCATTATGAATTATGTTTGGACTGAGTAGATGATCTTTTTGGCAAGGCTCAGTACTGTCATCTGTTAACCTTCTCCTGTGGGAAATCCATTCAAAATATAATTTTGAAACTTGCAGAGTATTCAGAGGGCCAGTTTATACTTAATTCTGGAACCTTGGAGCTGTCAATCACAATTTTGCAAACACTTTGCATGCATATTTGGGAAGCAAAATCAAGATCTCTCTCTACCTCTCCATGCAAGGATCAACATCAAAACCATGGGTACCATCCATATGTTAGTTCCATTACATTAAAGAAGAGACATGTATTTTCTTCTTTGGCTTTCAGCTCCTCTCCTTTTGGTCACACCCTCATCATGCTCTCATATAAGTGGGCTAGTAGTTGTTTCCACCTAGGAGAAGGCTCAGTCCTACCTTTTACTACTCCCTTGTTGTGGTGGTGTTTTCATGCCACTAGTGAGAGACAAGACAGTTGATCTTCGGAAACCTTAGCCTCTTATACTGTCACAAAAGGCATCCTCCTAACTTCAGGCAATGTAGTATACTAGTTTCATTTTTTTTTTGTATGTACCTTTTCAGTTTGAGAGAGGAATGGAGAAGAAGAGAGAGAAGCATCAATGTTAGAGAGAAATATTGATCAGCTGCCTCCTGCAAGCCTCACCCTGGAGATTGGGCCTACAACCCAGGCATGTGCCCTGACCGGGAATCGAACCTGCAACCTTACAGTGCACAGGATGACGTCCAACCAACCGAGCCACTCCAGCTAGGGCTAAAGTATAGCTCTTTCTCTTAATCTCTGCATACATATCGTATATACACACATATGGAGAGAGGAAGTTGTTAAAAAATACATGTGAATATAATATTTAACATTTAATACTTCTATATTACATATGAGCTTACTGCAATATGTCAAAAGGTTTATTCAGAATCCATTATATCAATGTTGTGTTTAATCCCCTGGCACTTTTCTCCCATGTTTTTTTAAAGTTTCTCCTGATTGAAGAAAGAAGTGAGTGGGTTTTTTGTTGTTGTTGTTGTTTGTTTATTTTTTAAAAAACACCCCAATTTATAGGTTATTTTTACTCTTTAGCGAAAAACATTAAATGCTATTGCTGTTAATATACAACACAAAATCCCAACTACTAGTATGTAGCCCATCTGAAGATAAAACACTTATTATTATAAATCATGAATATTAAACACTATCTTTAATAAAAGGGCTCATTACATAGTAGGTAGTGGTTCTAGTCACTGAACAAATTTTTACTCCATCAATTCTGTTTGGTCTTTAATAGCATTAGCTGAGAGACACTTCATTGTTAGCACCAAATAAAAGAAGAGCTTATTCAATTATTTGAGCAGCTTAAATTAACAATGTAGACGTTGTGTGATAATTTAATTTGCCTAGTTGATTAGGTCTCACTAATCTCCCTCTCTCCCTAAAGTGACATAATAAAAAAGTTTAAGAATGATCCATGATTTCATTAAGGATTATATAGATCCATCTAGTCATCCCTCTCTCTAGCAGACCATGAGTCCAGTTTACTTAGGAAACCAAATATGATTCCATGAAAAAGTCACTGTGTTTCATTTATTCATTCAATAAATATGTATTGAGTATTAGCAAAACCAAATATAAACTCTGTGATGTAGAGTGTAGCCTAGTGTGAGCAGTGATCATAATTCAAATAATTTTAAAAATGAGTATACTTTTACAAGTGTTGATGTAAGAAATGTCCAGACCTGTAGATAAATTTTATAAGAGTTTATTTGAACCCAACTGACAATATGTACCAGGAAGCAAGATCTCAAATGCTCTGGGGAATAATAGTTTTCAGTTTCTTTTATGCATTGGAGATTAAGGAGGGAACATAAGGAAGATTACATGGAGGTGGGAGGAAGCAAAGTGGGATTGGATTATAGAATGGTTAAGATTATGTGCTCTCTTAAGAGTGCTTATAGCTTATTTCAAAGGTGTGTTACTCTACATGCACAGAAACAATAGACAGGGGTTGCTTAAGGCAATGATAATCTTCTTTATATACTAAAGAAGTTATATGCATGGGATGTGACTACGCACCATGGCAGGCCCAGTTAGGAATTTATGATCAGATCACACTGTGAGGTTATTTTCTATAGAACTCCCCCTTTGTTTTTGTCCACAAAAACTAAGTGCTATAAAATAAAGGGACACAGCTATAAGAGTACATTATAATAAGGACATCTGGCCTTTGAGATGCTGCAAATGAGACAGGTCCTGTGAAAGTGACATTTGAGTAATAAAGAATGAGTGGGTGTTAACTAAGCACAGAAGAGGAGAGAAGAACATTCGCAGAAAAAGGAAGATCATGCACAAGGGAGTCAAGACAGCAAGCAGCAAGGTGAGTTTGAGGATCTCACTGTGGTTGGAGTGCTGAGAATGAGGGAAAGTCTAGAAATGTAAGTAGGAGCCAGACCCTACAGGGTCTTGTTGTCTATATTAAAGTCTTTACTTTTTATGCTAAGGACTGAGAAGCTATGAAGATTTTAAACAAGTCATAAATACTTTAGTGTTTTTGAAAAGATCAATCTGGCCACATCATGGAGAATGGATTAGGAGGGAGCCAGTCTGAATGCATTTAGACTATTAAAAATTTATTGCATTAATTCAGATGGGAGGTAATAGTAGTTTACTATAGGATGGTTGTGATGCTATTAGAAGTGGGAAAAAATGCAGCTCTTTTTTGCCCAATTACAGTTGACTTCAATATTATATTAGTTTCAGGTGTACAGCATAGTGGTGAGACATTTATATAATTTATAAAATGATCCCCCCCCAATAAGTCTTGTATCCACCGGCAACTTACATAATTATTATAATATTATTGACTGTATTCCTTATGCTATACTTAACATCCCTGTGGCCAATTTGTACTTCTTAATTCCTTCATCATTTTCACCCAGCCCTTAGACCCCCTTCCATCTGGCAACTATCAATTTGTTCTCTGTATCTATGAGTGTGTTGTTGTTTTGTTTGTTTTTTTGTTCTTTAGATTCCACATATAAATGAAATTATATGGTATTTGTCTTCCCCTATCTGATTTATTTCACTTAGCATAATACCGTCTAGGTCCTGTGTTCCTATGATATACCTCCATCATTCTGGGTGGTTCTTCCTTCTCCTTCTTTTGTTCACTTCCTTTCTTTCCGACTCTAAAGGTTTCCCGGGCTTATATATTTCCTGCCCCAGTCTTAAAATCAGCCATTTTTTAAGAAACTCTGGCTCATTTTATCAGAGAATAGTATTAGGCATTAAGGTACAGATGTCAGTGTGCTCATTGCTATTGGGTATCATTTCTTTTAGACCCTCTCAGCTGACCGAACAAAAAAATATATGTGTATACACTAGCCCATGTATACACACATATCTATAAACATTTCTTCATATAATTATTTGTATCAATATTAAGCTAAACAAAATTTCTTATCGATGTCTCCAACTCTAATCCATTACTACCTGTATCATTCTAGTTCCTCCCCTTGCTAATCTGTAAATAATTCTCTTGTTGAAGTCTGCATTGTTCCCTGAGATTCCTGATCTCCTAAATAACTTTTTTCTAATTTTCATACATTAATGTTCACTCTTTGTGCTATAAGTTTCTATAGGTTTTGACAACTGCATAATTATATATCCACCATTCCAGTATTATACAGAATAATTTCACAGCCCTAAAATCCCCAAATAGGATATTTTTATTTACTTAAAAGAAAGTGAAAGCTTCTAGTAAGAGGCAGAAGCCAGTGAACACTCACCTAACACTACTCTGAAGCTCCATAAATGAGCAGAGATAACTAAAATTAGGGGAAAAGCTCCATCAATAGTAAAAAAAAAAAAAAGCTATATAAACCCCTATTACAAACCCAGAATATATTTAATTGATTTTAGAGAGAGGAAGGGGAAAGTGAGAAAAAAAAACATTAATGTGAGAGAGAAACATCAATCAGCTACCTTCTGCATAAGCCCCTACCGGGTATGGGGATTGAACCCAAAACCTGGGTATGTGCCCTGACTGGGAATCAAAGCTGCCACCTTTTGGTGTACAGGATGACACTCCAACCAACTAAGCCACACCAATCAGGGCAAACCCAGAATATTTTTGAGCCATAGTGAAATGTGGTTGAGCAAACAGCCTCTTTCAGAAAAGGTCCCTGAAAGGCCATCTAAATGTACTCATGACTACTCTAGACATAGATAACTAGGGCACAAGCAGTCCCCTTGAGGATTATTTCCTCATCACTAAGCTTTCAAAGAGGTGGGACTGAAAAGACCTCCTGGAAATTCCATTTTAATTTTTCCTACTCAGCTTCCTAAATGGGAGTGGCAGCCTGGAGGCGAGACTCAGCAGGGAAATAGATCCAGCTTTGTCACCACTGGGCCACCCTGGAGCAGAAGGTTCCTGAGATGTAGCATTTTACACAGACCCCATATCTATGCAGGAAGATCTGCTGCGCTGGAAAGAGAAGAGGGATAAGCTTTCCCCCCAGGACCAGACATTTCCCTCTGTACCCACACGGAAGCTTTAATGCTGTGAAAGCAGGTGGAGGGTGGAACGCTGTGATCCCATCCACTCTGGGAAAGGATCCATTTCTTTCTCAAGGTCAAGCAGCACTGAAAGCCCATAGTGTAGGTATGCTCACGATCAATTTGTTTGTCTTCTATTTCGTCTCTCTCAGCCCTACACTGGTGTTCTCACCATCTGGTGTTTAGCGATAAGAATGGTTCACACATAGGAAATGCAAGTGCAGAGAAATTATCAATGCTTCGAAACCAAAGTCAGCTTCTCTCTCCATTGACAGACTAAAGCAGATCACCTGCTCAGAACCAGGGAGTGGTGCTCTCTTGCAGAGGGCCAGATGGTTGTATCAATAATTTACTCTGACAGTGTAGAAATAGCTGGGCTCTAGGAAAGAGATCCAGGTTTCTGATGCTCATTTAGCTATTACAGCCCCTCTAAATCTTATTCTTAGCTGCTATTAGTTTTAAAGCCTCTAAAATGGAACAGGCCTGTTAGACTATCTTTAGTCAATAATTCTCTTCCCATTCGGAAACAATTCAGTGCATTATCTCACTCCAAAGGGAGGGGTGCCATTTTCCTTAAATGACGTGGCTAATGCAACAGGCAGTGTTAGTGATCCCGCTCCTCAAAATGTTTCTTGAGAAGAAGCTATAAGCACTGTCAATCTCACACATCAGAGCATCAAATAAATATGAGATTAAGATCACAGAGCTCTCCTTGAATGTTTGCAATTCAAATGTAAGCCTGACTTCCTCTGAGTCTTTCAGAGTCCTGAGTTTTTTACCATTAGCTCTAGAGGAATTATGAAGGTGAGCACTGAAAAATTAACTCCTTGGGTGTTAGTGCTGAAGGGCTTTTGATATTTAGGTCATTCCCTTTGCTTTCCAGATAAGTAAACAGCAGTTCAGAGCTGGTAAGAGGTATAAAGGAGTCTATAGAGTGTGCTGTAGGCTATTAAAGAAATGTTTTTAATTTTTTTTATTATTACATCTGCACAAGCCTAGACACCAGCAGACTCGCATTGATGCTGCAATTTGCCATTTGCTCATTTGTAGCTGAGCCCTAGTTTATATAACTGACAGTTGGGATAAAAATGCCTGTGTGCTTGGTGATGCATGTTAGAAGAGTGTGGAATGGCTACGTAAATGCAGATGCGCGTGTGTGTGTGCATATGTGTGTGTGTGTGTGTGTGTGTGTTGGGGGTGAGGTGGGATGGTGGTGGTAATTTTGCAACTCCATCAATTTCAAAGCATTCATATTTTACAAGTCAAAAGCTCAAAGTAGCCCAGCATTCAGCAATTATTTTCAGATTATGTTAATGTGGTTTTTGTTTTTCTCAAAGCACTTCACTTGCAGAGATTACAAGCTGTTTTACGTGTGATGCTGAAATGAGACAGATATTATTAACTTGGAAGTAAGCAATGCTGGCTAAAGACAGTTTTCTTGTACTCGGATATTATAAACTAAGATGCTAAGAAAGGCTCAGTGTGGGAGCTGTCTGACTTTATTCTCAGCTCACCCAGTCTTCCTACGGTGTTCCTAGAGAGGGGAATGCTACATGTTTGTGGGTTTCAAGGTTTTCATTCCACTTCTGGGTCATTGTAGGCTCTTTGAATTCCAAGGTCTCAGATGTCTCAAGAAATGAGTTTGTAGTCATAAGAGTCACACAACCAGGAAGCAGACACACAAGAGTGCACCTTCCCTCAGCAACCTGAGCTTGAGGAGAGAAGCTGTGTCCCATTACCCTTTGTGTCCCCAAGGCATTAATAAGTATTGAAATAAAAAGAATGACATGTCTTTACCTCATACCTAAAAATGAAATGAATTCCAGATAATCACAGATTTAAATGTAAAAACAAAACAAAAGTGTACTAGAAGAAAATATTGGTGAACATTTATATATATTTGAAATAACACCATCGGCAGAAATCACAAATGAAGGTTAGTATTTTCAATTAGGTAAAACAAATAGTTATTGAATGGAAAAACGCAGTATGAAAGGAAATTCTAAATTGGGAATGAGATTTGGAACTTACATAGCATAGGTTAATACTCATTATGCATAAAGAATCATAAAATTCAGTAAAAGATGAAGAATATTCCAATAGGAAAGAAGAGATAAGGACATAAATAGGTAATTCAAATTTAAGTGCTTAATAAACATGGAAACATTAAATCTTATTAGCAAACAAGGTGCCTATCAGAGAACAAGGAGCTATCATTTATAGCTATTAAATTGGCATAGATTTTTGATGGCGTAATAATGCCCAGCACTGATAGGGATACTAATCTCTTGTACTACAGGTAGGGGTGGGTGTGGGCAAACTATTTTGCATTGTTTAATCAGTATCTTAAAATCATATTTGCCTTTTGATCCAGCAGTTATACTTTTAGTAAGTACTTGGTATAGTATACAAAGCTATATATGCAGGAATATCTACTAAAGCATAGTTTATAATATAAAAAATAGAAAGAGCCTAAATATCCCAAAGTAGGGGATTGTTTAAAAAATACGATATATTAGAATGTATTGCAATCTTAAAATCATGATACATTGGAATAAAATAATGTGATCTTACGCCACCATTAACAGTGGTGATATAGAAGTGTAATTATTGATATAGAAATATATTTATGATCTATTACTGCATGGAAAAACCTTCTTATTGACTTATATTTATATGATGATATATGAATTGAAAACATCTCAAATACACCAAATACTCCAAAACATCGAAGGTAGCTATCTCTGGATAATGAAGTATAACTAGTGATTTTTGAAGTATAAAAGAAATTGGTTGATTATGCATACCCTCTAACTTTTTTCTACACTGAATATAAAATGCATTTAACAAATAAATAATAAAGGTTAATAAAAAAACCCAAAATAATAACATACCATTCATTCATGGATATTATTAAAACTCCATTGGATCTCTTATAGAATTATTTTTTTCTTTTCAAAGGCCAAATGTTAGACTCAGAATAGAGGAAGCTTTAGTTTGGGTTTCCCAGAACTGAACTCTCAGATAAGGATCAAGTGAAAGTTGTTCATTTGGGAAATATTATTGGGCAGTTGGGAAAATGAGAGAGGAATGAAAATAAAGCTAATAATGTTTCTATTATGAAGGAAGCAACAAGCTCAGTTCTTCTAAGCAACTTGAGGAGATTAGGAGGAACTTCAGAATTATTTCACTTAAGAGGTAAAGGAGCTGAGATAATTATTCATCAGCTACTATTGGTTGCTGGTGGAGAGCTGTTCCTGGGCTGTGTAAATTCCCAGAATTCCCTGCCTTTACTGCAAGGCAGGTCTTGCCATGTGTCAAAATTGTAAGGAGGTCGAAAGCAACAGATTCTGCTACATTGAAGTTGGAAATTAGTCAATTGATAGATGCAGACACTTTGCATCATGAAAGTGAAGACACTTATTTGCACAAAGTCATATAGTTAGTGGCTGAGCCAGCCTCAAATATCAGGTCTTCCACCCAGAACCTTTTTTGTTGCCTGATAATATTGAGGAGGTAAATTTTTCTCCTCTATCCTTTTAGGTTCTTCTGGCTGGTTTAAGAGTTAGAGACATGAGACATAATAACCAGTGAAAATCAAGTTTAATTTTATATGTATGGGGCTCCCTAAGAATATGGCGGCCCACAGGTGCTCAGGTAATGTGGGCTTATATGCCATTCTGAACTAAGGGGTAAGGGTAGGTGTCTGGAATTTCAAAGGGGAGGAAGGGATTTTACATGGAAATGAAAAACAAATGCTCGCTGTGCCATGCAGAGACAATGAACACAAAGAGAACTTTGGTCTCCAAGCCCTGCGGAATTCCCTCTACCACACCTCGCCCATATTCTTTTAGATGCCTCCAGTAACAGTGCTCTTCTTAAACGAGCCTCTTTATCTACAGCCCTCCCCAGCCTTCCCGCTGTAGTTTGACAGTCTGTTTGATGCTGCTCTGCCTCTGTTTCTATTTTTGTTCATTCTTTTGGGCCATTAAGGGGGAGGTAAAGAGCTCTTCTGAACCATTTGGACCTCAGTTATCTTCAGCTCAAAATTATCTGCATGCCAGGGTGGCATATCCATGCAGGTATGGACCCCTGCAGTGACCAGGTCCATCTTTGTCAAGGTCATTTCTAAGCATGACAGGTAGCCAAGGTCTCTCCATTAAAGATAGAATACAAATGTTTGTGGTTTTATTCCTTCTACCATCCACCTTCCCCTTAAGAATAAGCTCTAGGCCAATGGCTTTTAAATGAATTTAAGCAATGTTACCCTTATTCCTAATGAGAGTTTATCAAGATGACCGCTACATAAAAGAACAAATATGGCGTTATTCAGATGGAAGGAAATGAAGGGTCTTCAATATATTAAGAACCTTTTGAATGAATTTCAAGTAGTACCATTCAAAAACACTCATTTCCCCTCTATTCTGGCTAGAGAGAAAAAATGAATAATTATTCCAAGAAGTCCTAGACAAGCAACAGTAGTTTTACAGAAGAGACTCATGCAGGAGAAGAAATGACTACAATGCATGTGACGCCAAATGTAAGGGGACAGATTTTCTTGGAGAAACCACCACCTCTGTGCTTTTTCTGCTAATTGCTCTTCTGTCAGCTGTTCAACTAGAATGACTGGGCCTAGACTTCCCTAATAACTCATTTGTATTAGAAGATGGTCACTGTTTTGAAAGTGACCATCCTAACCTCAGATGGATTGTTACTTCAAAAATCACATATTCAGTAGTTCTGCATAGTGCAATTGTTTACAGAATGTGATTTTAAAAAGTACATTTTTCTCTCAGGGAAATTTGTTTATGTTAGAATAATGAGTACATAAGAGTTAGAAATAGCCCACAGTTCTTGTGAAATTCTTTAAGCTGGGTGACTTCAGGAAGAGTCATTCTCACTTTGTAACTCACTTTCTTTTTGAAATTTATTTTATTATTTTTTAAAATTTAAAAATTTTTAAAAATTTATCTGTATTGTTGAAAGTATTACAGATGTCTCCTTTGTGTTTTTGTTGTTGTTGTTGTTGTTTTCCCATTGACCCCTTCCTTCCCACACCTGCCACCCACAAGCCTTTGCCACACTATTGTCTGTGTAACTTAACTTTAAAATGCCTCCTCTCCTCTGTCCATATTTAGGGGGATGGTGAGACAATATGTTTAAATATATGACCTGTCTTTGAAACTTTGTTAAAATTGAGCCATTTCATATTTTAAGTCATTCACTTGAAATATGTTGATAATTATGGATAAAACTAGTATCCACTTCAATCTCAAGCACTAAGGCTTGATATAACCGATTGTTTACATCAGCACTTTGGTTTTACATATGACACTGTTAAAAGCATGAACATAGGAACGTAGTGGTTAAGTACGTAGGCCCTGGAGTCAGACAAATGTGGGTTCAAATCTCATAACTACGAATTAATAGCTATGAGATGTTGGGCAAGTATTACCACTATTTTGAGAATAATGCTTACTGCCATTGACAGCCAAATAGAATATGCTCAGCATGGTAGCTGGCTCAGAGTAAGTGCATAAAAAGTGATAACTAGTAATCTTTACTTGACATACATAGGCCTAGATGTTGAAATAAAATATTATTTTCAGTATGAAAGGTGATGAGATATTAAAAATCAAAGTTTCTTAGACGAATTTATTTCAAGCACAGGTCAAATGTTAGGCTAGCAAGAAAACAAGTATGCTGTCTAAAAGGGCTGTCTGTTGGCGGGGGGGTTAAAAACTGATGGGTTACACAGCTTGTGTGTGTACATTTGTGTATATTTGAAGAAAGACTGATGTTTCATTTCACAATGTCATTAAAAGCATCATGTCCCTTTGATTTGTTACAAGGAGGTATGTAGCAGGTAGTCCAGGTGCACAAACAACAACTCAGAGACACAAACATCACTTCTAAGAAGCAAATAAGAATGCATCTGCTTTTGAAATTAGAATAGCAAAGTTCCACCTCAGGAGTGAGGCGGTCATCTTTTCAAATGGCTTTAGCCATTCATATGTTTATATTTTTGCTAAATTCTGTGTTCAACTCTTTGACCATTTTTATTGGATTCTTTGTTTTCTTATTCTGGAGTTGTAAGAGTGCTTTACATATTCTAAATACAAATCCTTTGTATATGTATTACAAAAATTTCCTTCCAGTTCGTGGCTTACATTTGTACTTTATTACTAATGTCTTTTGAAAAACAGTTGCTTTAATTTTGATAAACTCCAATGGATCAGCTTTTATTTTTTACTTATGGTTATTTTTTTTTGTCTTCTGTAAAAAATCCTTGCCTACAGCAAAGTTGTGAAGATTTTCTTTTGTCTTTTGTTAGAAGTCATGTATTATAGTTTTATGTCTAGTTATATGACCAATTTTTGTTACTTTTCCTCTATAGTGTGTGGTAGGGTGTTGAGGTTAATAGTTTCATACAGATATAATGGCTCTATCACTATTTGTCACAAAGACAGTCCTTCCCTCATTGACTTATTTTGATATGATTATGAAGAATTAATTGACTGTATATGTATGGGTCTATTTCTGGACTCCTTATTCTATTCCATTGATTTATATGTCTATCTTTAATAGCTCATTGTTTCATTACTGTAGCTTGATAGTAAATCTTAAAATAAGGTAGTTATATTCTTTAACTTTGTTCAGCTTTTTTCCAAAGTTATCTTAGATGTTCTGGGTTCTTTGCGTTTTCATACAAATTTTAGAATCATCTTTCCTATTTATTCTGCTGGAATTTTATTGGGATTGTGGTGATCAATTTGGAGAAGACTTGACATTCTAATAATATTGATTTTTTTGATCATGTTTTTTTCAATATTTGTAAAGATGTGTTTTATATATTTTGGGAGGGCTAGTACGGGCACCAGTTACGCCATCATGGCAGAGATAGGAGAATTCTAATTATAAACAGAATTCCATACAGGCTATTGCTAATGATATTTTTTCTAACTTAAGACAAAGTTGGCCCACTTTTAGTTTTGATACTTTCCCCCTCTCCCTTTGACATAAGGGAACAGGAAAAAAAAAAACAGAAAAATCAGATCAAGGTAGACCATCAAAGTTCATCAGCAAAGAGGCAGGCAAAGTAAATGAGAAAGAAAAAGACAAAAGTTTGAGTCCTGGCTTCATTTCAAACTGGTATGGTCTTGGACAAGCTCCTTAATTTCTTCTAATTTTAAGTTCCTTCTTAGAAAAATTGGTCTAATCCTACTCTGCTTTTTCCACAGGGATATTTTAAATCCCTTGTAAATTAATGCATGAATATGAAAACCTTCTCTAAGGCACAAAACACAACTAAGAATACCTTTATTATTATTTAGTAAAATGCAATCCTGTCCTTTCAGACTACTCTAGTTTTCTTTCCACCTCCCCAGTTATTTGAATATTTGTTTCAGAGGTCTTTTATAACCCCCCTTTCTCTCTCTGTTGGTTTGTAGTTTTCAATAAGAGAAGGGCTCTGAGCACGAGGCTGGAAAGAAAGACTCTATAGCATTCCTTGTAGGGTTACTTTGTAGAGAAAATTTTCCTCCTCTCTATGGGATTATGCTTAAGAAATCATACTTTGGGTTGTTAGCCAATCAAGACAGCAATAAAACCTGTTTACTTTCACTTAGGGAAATGATGATTATGATTTTATAAGACTTCGTTATTTTAAAATATTTTTGCACATTTTAACAAAGTTTAAAATGAAACATTTAAAAGATTATTGATTATAAGGAGTGCCATGACTGAATCCATTGCTGGTAGAAATTGTTCTGTCTCTGGTATCTGTCATCTCTAGGACACTTGAACCCTCTGACTTTTCAGAAATGCTCACTCATGAGACAAAAAGCTAACCTTGTCTCAATATATAAAAGAAAGCAGAACCTACAGATACCCTGCTTTCAAAATTAGTTCTATATATTCTAAAGCAGTGGTGGGGAACATCTGGCTTGCGTACTTTATCATTTGGTCTGGCGCTGCCAAAGCATCAGGGGTGATTTAATAAATTTGTTTGACCAAATATGGCAGGCTAATTTTTAAGTTGATAATTTTGTATGGCCTGCAAATGATTTTTTTTAATTTTTTAAAAATATATTTTATTGATTTTTTTGCAGAGAGGAAGGGAGAGGGATAGAAAGTCAGAAACATCAATCAGCTGCCTCCTGCATACCCCCTACTGGGGATTTGCCCGCAACCAAGGTACATGTCCTTGACCGGATTCGAACCTGGGACCCTTCAGTCCGCAGGCCGACGCTCTATCCACCGAACCAAACCAGTCAGGGCACAAATGATTTTTAAATATTAAAAAAAAAGGTTCCCCATCCCTGTTCTAAAGCCTAGAAGCCAGGCTCCCTTTCTTCTAGTCTGTTCTTCCTCTTACTAGCTATTTGACCTCAAGCAGTTATTCAACCTAAGTCTCAATTTCCTCATTTATGAAATGGTTGATATGAGTACCAGCTCACAGAGTTGATGTATAATTGAATAGGTTATTAATATAAAGCACTTATAATAGTCCCCTGTATGTAGTCTGACTTGTATACAAGGAGGATTCAATAAGCATTATTATAAAAAATGTTCTCTTGGTTTTGTGCTATTCATTTAGTATAGTGGTACAATATTTATTGTGGCACAAAATTTATTGGCACGAACTATTCTAGTTTTTGAGTATCTGAATTGGGTGGGTAGGAATCTTGACATTTCCAAGCAAGTTTTGTCCCAGAACAAAGGAACTCCTAGAATTTGTTTGGAGGAATATCTAAGTTTATGCAGTTTACAATTTGAAGCCTGGATCTTAGAGTTGAAAGTACCTCTTTCAGTGTTAGGCATTTCAGCTGCTTCTTAGGTGGGAGCTAAGAATGCTTGTGTATTTCTGGACATTTTTTCCATCACGGATGGGAGTTCATGAAAGGGGCGGGATAGGGTTCCCTCCCAACAGTGCTGCCATCCACAGTGTTCACAGTGATCCCCTAGCACCTCATGAATACCTCCAGTGAATGACATTTCTCTTTTTGAGTAGAAATTGCTTGTTTTAGTAAGTCTGGCTTCCCTGTAATTTGGAATTATTTGTGGAGTCATTAGAGCCCTTAGCATTTAACACAATTCATGGCACATAATAGGTATGTAGTAAATATTCAATTAATGTTAAAAAATAAAATCGTGGTTTTACATTTCAGTCTTATTTTTGTGTCCCTTTATGTTGACTGGCCATTTAGATGAGTGTTTAGATGAGGAAAAGAATTAGAAAATAGTAGTCAGTCCTACCCTTTGTTGAAACCAAAGCCCTTCAGTGCCTTACAAGTGGAGATTTGGGAATCATGCAGACCTAAGAAGAAGAAACCTAATGTCATTATCTCAACAATGTGTTTTTAACTAAGACTTTGATGAAAACTTCTACTCCTGGCCCTTTCTTGCCGGGGTCCAACCCCAGCAGGTCCAGGGGTTCCCAAAGGTGTAGATGGAGTCGGCGAAGAAGGAATGACACGGAGACAGCGTTCAGTTGATCAGCAGCCTAGCCAGGATCTCCAGCAAGTTCTGGTCTGGATCTCCAGAGAAGTTCTGCCGTTTATTGTCTTGTTACATCCGTATTTATACCAGTTGATTTTAATCCTGTCAATTTCTATTACAAAGGTTAGGGCGTTTCTTATCTCCATTCCAGGGAGTAAAGATTATGTAGCTTAAGCATGATTGTTTGTAGTTAAAGTGATTAACTACCCGCCTGGCACTTAGTTAAGGAGTTTCATCCCCTCCCTGACTTCAGGGAAAAATCCCTACCTGGGGAAACAACCTTTCTCGGAGAGGTGACCTTGGTTAAAACACACAGCGCTAAGGGGAGCAAACATATTAAGAACAGTATGCTATATATGCCAGGTCCCTTGAAACATATGCTGTGCAGATGTTTCTTTCCTGCAGCGACTGTGTCAAGCAGCAAGGATGGACCGGCTTCCGGCACTTTCTAAATATACTCCCCACTTACCAGCCAGAATGATCCTCGAAAAATGCAAGTCTGATAATACATCTTCTTTGCTTAAAACTCTTTTGTGGCTTCCCATTGGACTTGTAGTCAAATCCACATCACCGGGGCTCTAGGGCCCCGTGCTTCAGCCCTTGCTGACCTTCCAGTTGCATTTGACACCATTCTCCCCCTCATTCTCTGGGCCCTGGGTGTTTTTAACTTTCTCTCAGGTCCTCTAATATGCCCTTTCCAGCTGGAAAGCCTTAGCACGTACTTCTTTCTCTGCTGGTCCTCTCTTCCTCACGGATTTTCACGTTTGCTCTTTCTTCTTTTTAGTTCCCCCCTGAGAACCACTCCAGAGGAGAAACCCTCCTCTAATTGCCATCACAGGCACTGTTGCATGCTTCTTAGCATTCACCGCTATTTGTTAATAATGCATTTGCTAATGAGCTCTTTTTAGTTTGTTTTCTTGCTGGAAGCACATAAGTTTGTGAGGCATTGGACTAAAAACATTCCCAATTAAATACAAATATATAAATTTATGAAGTTATAAAACTTCTTAAGTTCTATGATTGTCTCTCTATTATATTCCCAGTGCTAACTACAACCCTGGTTCCTCGTAAGTATTTATTGAGATAATTATGGATTAGTGAAGTTTTCAAATTGAACTTGCATCCTTTTTCTTGTCTTACCAGGCAGGCAGGTGAGTGTTTCAAGGTGACATCCACTAACGTGAAAGTGTTTTGGCAGACATGAGAGACTGAACTCTCAGGTATGTAGACTTACTGTGTAAAGTAAACCTCTCATTTTGGCTGAGCCATGAGAGAACTGCGTCTGGAGAGAAAGGGATGCGTCTGATCAAAGGGCAGTTATAAAGAGACAAGTTAACCAGGTTTCCAGTATGGAGAGCTGAAGGCTTATTCTCCCAGGCCTGGAAGAGGTTCTGATGTGCATGGAAAGGACAGACTAGTATCCAGTTTCAAGAGGGGTGTTGTGGGATAATCCTATATAATAAAACCCTAATATGCAAATCAACCAAACAGTGGAACAACCTGCAGAACAACCAGTCACTATGACATGCACTGACCACCAGGGGGAAGATGCTCAATGATGGAGTGCTGCTCAGCCAGAAGCTGGGCTCATGGCTGGCGAGCGCAGTTGCGGTGGCAGGAGCCTCTCTGCCTCCAAGGCAGTGCTAAGGAACAGCAGGCCCAGTTTCTGGCTGAGTGGCGCTCCCACAGGGGCAGTGCTGCTCAGCCAGAAGCTGGGCTCACAGCTGGCAAGCAGAGCAGTAGTGGCAGGAGCCTCTCCCACCTCTGCTGCAGGTGGGTAGTAAGGAGCGAGGAGTCCTAGACTGTGCGAGCCCCGGACTTTGAGAGGGATGTCTGACTGCAGGCAGGCAGACATCCCCCTGAGGGGTCCCAGACTGCGAGAGGGTGCAGGCCAGGCTGAGGGACCCCTTTCCAGTGCACAAATTTTGTGCACTGGGCGTCTAGTGAAATATAATTTTTAAAAGTCTTTTATTGAGTTATTAGAGAGAGGAAGAGGGGAGAGAGAGAGAGAGAAAGAGAGGGGGGGGGAGAAATATTGATTGGCTGCCTCCCGCACTAGCCGAGATCAAACCCACAACCTGTGTATATGCTCGGACCAGGAATTGAACCTGGTACATTTTGGTGTAGAGGATGATGCTCCAACCAACTGAGCCACACTGGCCAGGGAATGAAATGTAATTTTTGTGTTGAGTGCTTTCAAATGCACTGCAGAAGGGTAAGGAAATTTACTATGGTTAGCATTATTCCAAGATAATGTTTTTGATCTTATGGTAATTTTGGCCACTTTAAAATCATTTCAGCAATTCATAAAGATGGGCTATGAATTACTA
>NW_006300372.1:3438360-3442319 GCF_000327345.1 Myotis davidii | reverse complement strand
CAGGAGGGAGGGCAGCACAAATCATCTCATACCATGGAGAGCTTTTCTCAACATAGAGATAGTTTGTATTTCTCCCTTAAGTAAAAAACTTGGCAAATTATAGCTTTGAAAAGCTTAGTTTTATCAAGGGAGCCATTGCTATGGTTTGGCAAGATTAAATCAATATCCAGACCTCAGTGATTTCGCTTCCCTCTTATGTCCAATATAACAAAATAGGGTCCTTGGGGTTAGTGAAGAAGAAACTGAAGCATTTTTAAGAGGGATCTGTCAGTGGAGTAATGAAATGTCATTTTGCTCTCAAACTGATATTGTTAGTGGGCAATAAAAATTAACTGGGCCCAGTATTTACATAGCACAAGCTAAAATTTATTGGAACACATGTCCAGTACCTTTAAGAATGTGGAACAGACAGTTGTTTTTTTTTTTAAAAAAAATTATGTTTATTGAGGTGAACATACAGGTTTCAGGTGTGGGTTTCTATGTTACAAGATCTGTATGTGCCCATGACCATGTGCCCATGACTCAAAGTCAAGTCTTCCCCTGTCACCATATATTGGGATCCCCTTCTTTCCCCACCCCCTTCACTCTGGCAACCACCACACTGCTATTTTGTGTTCACAAGTTTGTTTTCTATCCCACATATGAGTGAAATCATATGGTTCTTAGCTTTTTGTCTCTGACTTATTTTACTTAGCATAATGTTCTCAAGGTCCATCCATTTTGTTGCAAATGGTAGTACAGGTCTTTTACCACCTTGATTAAGTTTATTCCCAAGTGTCTTAATTTTTTTTGTTGCAATGGTAAGTGTGATTGTTTTTTGTGTTTCTTTTTCGTTTTCTTTCTGCGAATTCATTGTTGGTGTATAAAAATGCCATATCTGGGTGTTGATTTTGTATCCTGCTACATTGCCAAATTAATTTCTAAAATCTAGTAGTTTCTTGATGGAATCTTTAGGGTTTTCTATGTATAATGTCATGTCCTCTGTGAATAATGACAGTTTTACTTCCTCCTTTCCAATTTGGATGCCTTTTATTTTTTCCTCTCTGATCACTGTGGCTAAGACTTTCAGTGCTCTTGTTGAACAAGAGTGATGAGTGTGGGCATCCCTGTCTTGTTCCTGTTTTTAGGGGAAATGGTTTTAGTTTTTGCCCATTGAGTATGATGTTGGCTGTAGGTTTATCATACGAGAGTTTTTATCGAAAAAGGGTGTTGGATTTTATTGAATGCTTTTTTTGCATCAGTTGATGTCATCTTGTGATTTTTGTCTTGCAATCTGTCAATGTGCATGCTGCATCACTTTTATTGATTTGTGAATATTGTACCAGCTTTGCATCCCTGGAATAAAAACCACTTGGTTATGGTGTATGATCTTTTTAATGTATTGCTATATCTGATTTGCTAATACTATGTTGAGGATTTTAGTATCTATGATCACCAGGGATATTGGCCTGTATTTCTCTTTCTTTAGTGTGTCTTTATCTGGTTTTGGAATTAGGGTAATGCTGGCCTCATAGAAAGAGCTTACAAGTGTTCCTTCATCTTTAATTTTTTGGAATAGTTTGAGAAGGATAGGTCTTAGTTCTTCTTTGAATGTTTGGTAAAATTCCCCTGTGAAGCCCAGACTAGGGCTTTTTCTTACTGGAAGATTTTTATTTTATTACTGCTTCAATTTCATTAGTAGTTACTGGCCTATTCAGTTTTTCTGATAATTCCTGATTGAATTTTGGAAGATTATATTTTTCTAGGAATATATCCATTTTGTCCAGGTTGAATATAGTAATTCGTAGTCTTTTTTTTATGATTCTTTATATTTCTTCTAGAGGCCCAGTGCATGACATTTGTGCACTGCAGGGATGTGGGGGTCCATCAGCCTGACCTGTACCCTCTCCAATCTGGGAGCCCTCATGGGAGCCCTCTCCAATCCAGGAGTTTCTGTCTGTCATAGTGACTGATTGGATGGTTGGACACTTAGCATATTAGCCTTTTATATACTAGTATATAGGTAGGTACTTATTTATTGACATTGTTATTCTTTATGACTCTGTTTACAGTTTTAATTGACTTCTATAGGATAATCATCTATCCAAGAAGAATTTTCAAAGAAATGTATCATCTAAAATAGCTTCTCTGTAAATGGAATTCACAGTGCCCAACTCTGGATTTCTCATTAATATATAATTTCTCTTTCCCCATAGTAACTTTGAAAAGAAAGTCTGTATATGCAAGAGAGTTTGAATGTTTTCTTGAATTTTATGATCACTGACAGGTCTCTTCTTAATCAATGTCAGTTACTAACACAGCCACTCTACGATATTGACTCATTAAAAGAGGTAGTAATGGGTGGGGTTTGAAACCAGGGGATCTGTTTTTAATTTCAGTTTTTTAAAAAAATACATTTTTATTGATTTCAGAGAGGAAAGGAGAGGAGAAAGAGATAGGAACATCAATGATGAGAGAGAATCATTGATTGGCTGCCTCCTGCGTACCCCCTACTGGGGATTGAGCCCATAGCCCCTGGCATGTGCCTTGACCAGGAATCTATGAACTCCTGCTTCATCGGTCAATACTCAACCACTAAGCTACACTGGCTGGGCTTAATTTCAGTTCTTAAGCTAAATAGTGGTGAGACCTTGACTGATTTATTTAATTTCCTGAGACTCCATTTTTGCTTTTGCAAAATGGGACCAATAGTACTGACTTTTGGGGGTGAAGTGAAAATTAACTGTAATAATGCATTAAAGTGTTTGGCACAGAGCTGGGCATGTAGGGAGTGCTCAACAGACAGTACTTAATTTTAGTAACAATGACCCTGGCCACCTTAACTGAGTTAACATTTGAGCCAAGTCAAATATCTAGTTGGATTACAGACATAAGTAGATCCTCACAACTTGACAGAAAACTGATCAACATTTGTTTTTCTAATTTTTCAGTGTTTCCCAATTATGGTACAGTTATTCTAAACTCTAATATTGCCTTGTTTTTTTATTTACAATGACAACACACACACACACACACACACACACACACACACACACACACACACACCAACAACAACAAGGCAAACTTCCTCCAGCACCACTCACAGCAATACAGGCAAAATGGAGTGGAGAAATGTCATTGTGATGAGCATTGAGAAAGGTGTATCCTGTGTTTGAATTAACCATTTATAAATTATTCTTTTTATGCTATCCTACCTACCAGGTCATAGTTCAGCACTTCGCATCACTCATCCATGTAGACAAAGCTGCTATTGTGATGAGCATTGAGAAAGGTGTATCCTGTGTATGAATTATCCATTTACAAATTATTCTTTTTATGCTGTCCTACCTACCAGGTCATAGTTCAGCACTTCACATCACTCATCATGTAGACAAAGCTGCTGTCCAAGTAGTTTGATATGTCGCAACTGCAGGCAGAAAATGCCAAGTGCAGGTAGCTTTAGGAACATTCAGGAAAACCATGTCCTGACTAAAAATACAATGAGACATTGCCTCTTAAATCTAATCTAGCATGTAACCAGAGTAAATGGAACAGAAGAGAAAAAATCTATTTTATTCATAATGAACTGAGACTGCACATAAAAAAATCTTTTAAATATCTGAATGGTTAAAAATGGGTTATATTTCCCTTTGGGAAAGGAAGTAGTCAAAGGGACAAGGCTGATAAACTGAACTTATTAAATTGGCTTTTGGTGGTGATGAAAATGGTATTGACAAAAAGACGGTGGTGTATATTTCACACATGTTTGTGGGAATAATCAACACAAAGGGCTGCACTGGAGCAAGTTGAGATGCTTTATCTGCTGACACCAGACTCGGGTGGTATGCTTATCATCCAGACTAGAGCTCAGCTTCCAGAAACCAAAACAATTTCCTAAATAAACACCTTTAATCATTGGTAGTGTTGGTTTACAATGAGATAGCTCTGCATTACTGGAGAAAAATTCAGGAAAAGGACAG
>NW_006300372.1:3422938-3438111 GCF_000327345.1 Myotis davidii | reverse complement strand
TGGGTTTCTGACACTTGCATTTCTTTGCTTTATCTTCCTTAATATGATGGCACCATCTTTCATGGATGTGAACATCCTCCCCGCCCCTGTTCCTAATAAGTCTACCCACAGTCACCATTGTAGCTTGTCCAAACAGAATGAAGAGACTGTTGTCTGAGAGCAGATGCAGAAGACTGTGCCTAACTGCACATCCTAAGGTGAGCATGTTTGCAGAGATGGAGCGTTCCTTCTCTGACACTATCAGTTATGGAAGCAGGCCAATCATGAACCTGAGAAAAAGAGCCCTTTCCTCCTCTCTCAAATTAGAAACGCAAACACACTGGAAATTCAAAGGAAAACAAACTGGCTGGAGGATAGACATCTCCACCAGAAAATAACTTTATATAATATTTTTGTAATTAGAGAAAACTTTAAACTGTGTTTAACCAGATGAGAGAGAGAGAGAGAGAGAGAGCATTAATTGCTGGTGTGTGTGTGTGTGTGTGTGTGTGTGTGTGTGTATTTATGGCATTACCTAGAACCTTCCTACTTACAGTATGGTTCTGTAGGTGGGTAACATTGGAATTATTTGAGACTTGTTAAAAAGGCACAATCACAGACTGCCTCTCAGAACTGTAGGGTTAGAATCTCCATTTTATTCAGATCTGTATGCATGTTACTGTATGAAAAGCACAATGGAATATAAGATTCTGGACAGCAGGCCCTTCACATCTTTCTGTGTTCTTCCATATCAGCTGGCACTTGGGCTAGCTGGAATCACACAGCATCCTGGGCTGCTAATATATGAATTGGGTGTTCCTTTATCATGCTATTGAAATTTATGCACAGTACCTTTCCCTAATGTTTTATTGCTTAAGGAAGTTCACAAGGCAGGGAAAATGCCATGTGTTTACCAGCAAATAGTGTCAAACTATACTTCCCAGACACCTTTGCAAAAATCAAGGCCTTCCCTGCCTGAGCACCGGCCAGTGCAGTAGATCAATGGATGGAAGGTGTGGTCATAAGAGTTCCTCAGGATTTACGTTGTAATCTGTGGGACCTGGTCAAAATGAAAATGTGAGGCCTTTTGTTAAAAAAATAAGAATTTCGAGATGCAACAGCAGAGCATTAAACCAAACTGGGCTTTTCTATGTGGGGAATGGGTGGGCGGTTTGGGGGCTATACTTGAAATAGTCCTGGAAACTCTTCAAATTCTCTGTTCTCTGGCTCTGGCAACTGGCCCTGGAAACCATGTATGAGATGGAGGCATGATACTATCAGAGTCTCCATCCATCTTTGTCTCTGAGCACAATGGGGAGCAGAGACATGCTAACATGTAGCAGTCTGTTTCTGTAAACCACTGAGATTACAGAGCTAATTTGTTATTAACTCATCATGAGACCATTTTAAAATTATTAAATTTTATTGTGATGACAGTGGTTAATAAGATTCTGTAAGTTTCAAGTTTACAAATCTATAATACGTCATCTGTCTATTTCGTTGTGTGTTTACCACCCAAAGTCAAGTCTCTTCTGTCACCATATTTTTGACCCCCTTTACCCTTTTCGATTTCCCTCCCACCTCCCTTTCCCTGTGGTAATTGCCACACTGTTGTCTGTCTGTGAGATGAGTTTTTTAAAAATCTTTATTGTTGAAAGTATTACATATGTTCCCCTTTTCTCTCATTGACCCCTTCTAGCCTGCCCCTGCTCCCCAACCAGACCTTCACTACCCTATTGTCTGTGTCCATGGGTTACGCATATATGCCTACAATTTCTTTGGTTGATCTGTGAGATGAGTTTTTGTTTGCTTGTTTTATTTGTTGCTTTCTGGTTTATACCCCACATATAAGTGAAATCATATGGTTCTTGTTTTTTTCCCCATTTTATTTCTGACTTATATATCTGAGTTGTTGCCAATCACAGATACTCTGATTGAGAAGAAGCAGTTAAAACTTAACTGGGAAACTGAGGAGGTCAAGGTAGGAAGGGTTGGCATGAAGAACATAACTGGAATATCCAACCTTATAATAAAAAAAAATATTCAGGAGAGGCTTGGAGTGTTTACTTAGTGTTTGAATAAAAGAGATGGGGGGCGGGGCGGGGAGCTTTCACCTAATGCCTCTTTTCTTCATTAACATGGAAGAACAGTCACCTGGTAATCATGGAGAGAGAGATTCACAATGTATGAAGGTAAATTTTGAAATAGCTACCACTGAAAACCTCCTAGGAAACCAACAGGAGATGAATAAGAGGATGTGTCAGAAAAAAAAAATCAAGATTAATGTAGTCTTTGCATGGGGCCAAGAAATCCAATCGATGGCTCTAGAGGGGAAAGAAGGAAGAGATAGCCCAATATCGTGAACAAAAAGTAGTCTGAGTTAAATTTTACAGAGTATCTGTCACTTCTGTAGTTAAGAATTGATTGCTCCATTAATATAAATCATGACCATTTCAACAGTTTCAAATAGGTCCACAGAGGCACACATGGTGATTGTCACTTGGGTACAGGCATCTGGTCACTCAAACAGGCTTCCCAAAATGGCATGTTTGTGGGTTTTTTGTTTGGTTGGTTTTGTAAAATTACCACAGTGCACATCATGATTGTTGTTCCTGCAAACATAGACGTTGATATTACAAGGAAAAATACAAATGTCAGGCAGATGAGGATAGAGTCGTCACATTTCTCTCTCTACCCAAACTACATAGGAAGTCAATTTAAAACTGGATTGCTAGTTGATTAAATTTTCCCCAAAGAAATAATGATAATTGCAAACACTTATTTAATGCTCACTATGTGCCAGTTACTCTTCTAAATGTTTTACACATGTTCTTTTAATTTTGACAAGAACCCGAAAAGCAAGGTTTATTATCTCAATTTTTCCAGATGGATATACAAGGCACAGAGAGACTGAGTTACTTATCCAAGGTCACAGCCTAGTCAGTGGCTGAGCTATGAATTGAACCATTTGTCCACACTTTTATTTGGGGGTTAAGAGAAACAGTCTGTATCATACATTGGTAAAAAGACACCACTCCAGGTAGCCCAGCCAGCCAGCCTTTCCCTTAAGGCAAGCTACAAGGGAAGCCATTTTCTTACAAGGTTGCTTGAAAAGTCAGATGGTTTCAAGGTGAAGAGCACAGGTGTTAGAGTCACACTTCTCGGGGTCACATCTTTGCCTCTGCCTCTTAATCTCATATAATTTGAGCAAATGATTAAACCTTTGGTTGGTTTTCTAAGCTGTAAAATTTGGAGCTCACAGGATAGTTGTAAAGATTAAATGAGATGGGAAGACTGAGAATAGCACTTGGCATATTAAGAACTCAGTCAGCATTAGCTATTGTTATTAGTGAGCATGCAACCAGATCAAAGGTAATTATTGATTATTTTATTAGGCCCATTTAAACGAAAACCTCGTTTAAATGCTCAATGCAGCTGGCTCCCAAAATTACAGAAGCTTCTTTCTGTCAGCAGGGCAAAATCCTAACTCTTCAGTTTAGTGGTTAAATCCTACAATCTTGCATCTTTTTTTTTGGTCCTTATCCTTTTCTATTCTCCAATTCCTCAGACAAGTCCTAGTGCCTTTGCTCATGTCATTTCTCTTTTTAATCTTTCAGATCTAGCTCAGATCTCACCATCTCATGAACTCTGCTTAGAACACCCTGTTCTACAGTATTGTCTTTTCCCTCTGATCTTCAAGAACACCAGTCTGCTGATAACATGTTGATTAATTCTTATAGTATTTTCTCTTGTCAAAGTATGTTTATAAATGTATAGGAGAGATAAAGCCCCTAGGCATGAAGCATGACATTTTAATGCAGCTAAATAAGCTCTATTGTTTGACATAACCACTTTGAGGTAGAGATATTTTAATGTGTCAACATGTAAGAACAATTTCTAATGATCCAGTTTGATGTATTCAAGAGATCTCAGACCCTACTGCTTCAGACATTCCTGAGCCCTATTCCATCCTCTGAGTGTAGTCAAGGATGGAGTGGGGCCTGGGGAATGTCTGTTCTGCCCCTTAATTTACATAAAGGAAATAAATTTGTGGTCAACAGGGCTTTGTGAAAGCAGCTTTGAAAAATGACAGGTACCTTTCATAAAGTGTTCATGTTCTATTTGAATCCTGAGTTGCCACCTATTTTTAACTTCTTTCCAGAAGCTATAGTTCAGCTCCTACTATGTGTGAGTGCTCAGCTAGGAGTCCTGAAACTATTCAATGCTTAGTAAATGTTTGCTGAGAAAATATATTTTCTTAGATAAATACCTATTAGCTCCTTTACTAAAAATATCCTTATCTATCTATGTATCTATCAATCTACTATCTATCACCTGTCTATTTATCTAAATAGATATGTAGAAACATAGATCTATATGATAGCAGTTTGTGAGAACACTCTTGAGATAGTGTGCCTGCATTATAGATGGAAGAAGTTCAACTTGGAATTATAATGCATGAAAACTGAAAAGTAAGCATAGGCAATAAAAAATATTTTAAAACATTAGATTACAAAGAAGGAAGGCAGAGTGACCATTACAGCTGGGAAGATTGATGATTCTTTCCACAGCTTAAATCTTTGTTGATTAGCACATCTATTTTCCCCCTGGAGATATGTTTGTTAGCACTAAATCATGGACCCATCCATACAGACAGGATATACATGTACATATTTTACAACTGCTGGGCATCCAAGTTCTATGCTGTACTCCAAAAATAATGGCTGAGATAGGTAGGGGGCCATCAGTCATTTCCAGGCACCCAGAGCCCTCTCTAAGGCTGATAATGGTTCATGCCTCTTAGATAGTTAGTGGTGGCTTTTATGAGAGTTTATTACTGCTTTCTCCCTTCAAAAGACCCTTCTATCACTGGGCTGCACTGCTCACTTTAATTAGACTGAAAACACAGAGAGAGAGTGCCAGAGCAAGGAATAGCAAGGAGGGGAACTTGTACGTTAAATAGCCCAGAGATGGGGCACTTAGACCAGCTCTTCCAGGAGGCCCAGTAAATGACCCACATAGATGCTCAGGGCAAGGCTTTTTCTCACAGTTCTGAAAAAAAAAATGCTGAAAACAAATGGGATTTGAGCAAATCTCCCTTTTCCCCCTGCCCTACTGGTGCTGCTGGTTCTGATTGTTCTGTTCCTGTGACTCAGATTCCCGACTGAGGACAAATGGGCTACTGTTGGGTACTGCTATCAGATCATCTCTCTGGTCCCAATCAGAGCACTCCATGTGGAACGGAAATGACCTGGGGACCCAGCCTCAAATGGCCATATTCCAAATGGAGCTAATGTATATTTTCAGTGGGTGTGGGTGGAGGTTAGTGTAGTGGTGTGTCACACTCAGAGGACTGGGAGACATGATATTCTATTTTATGAGCTAGTTTCTGGACTAGGGGGGTGTCTGTCAGGTTTGAACTATTGGGGAGTGAGTTGGTATGCTCCTTCTTGCATTGAGTAATAGGGTATCTCTGGCAAGTATATGAGACTCAGTTTAAGTGTCTTTCTAGATTCACACGGCCCAACTGCCACAGATGCGTGAGCTTCCCTCAGGCTGAGGACTGGGCTTTGCCCTGGCCTCCATTGTACCTGCTGCAGAAGGAGTTCTGGAGGCTCCAGCCTCCAGGACTGTGCCCACCAGACCCAGGAGGTGATGGCTCTTCACACAGTGCCAGCCTGAGAGGAGGCATCATGCCTTAACTGTGGGGTCTGGCTTCCCCGGAGGCTGCCTGGATATACTAGCAACAGAACACCAATAACAGAAAGTAAGGGAAATGAATGTCCTATGTGGCAATTTTTGACCAAGTCTGCCTTTAACAATTGCAGGGCCTGCCAAGACTACTGAGACCATTATTTCTAAATATGTAAAAGTTATAGACCAAATTAACCAGTTGTAAAATTAAAAATATGTTATATCTCCTACCTTGACAGCATGCCTTTATAATGACAAGACTGAAAAATATGAATCCAGCTCTATTATTTATAGGAATTAATATTGCTAAAATATCAAAGATGACTGAATTTAATAACCAAGACACATACCTAGGTATTCTGTTGATGGACTAGTGATGTTTTGATGAGTATTAAAATAAAGATATATGTAATTCATAAAGTAAACAAAACTGATTTTTGCCTTATTTCAGCAAAATCACTAATTTACTGTAATTAAGATGTTCATATAAATTGTGTTGAACTGATATTAGTGCTCTAAAAGATGAAAAAATAAAGTATAATTTATTCAAGTGTACATGACTTGACTATATTTCATCAAAAAGTAAATTTTTAAAAAATGTAAAATAAAGTTATTTTCCACTTCTGTTTTTAAAAACTTTTTCTTTGAAATAATGAATATAAAGTTAGTTTTATATTTTTATGTTAAAATTAAAAAGAAAATACAAATTAATATTAGGTATGAAATCAAATTTATTTAAGTAAGTCTTAAAACATTTACTTCATTTTAAAATTTCATATTAAATCAATACATATATTTATTAAACAAAACTATTCTCAGTGGAAGGGTTAAACTTTTTTCCAGCTGTCAATGTAAATAATCAGCAATATATTTTACATACTGTATATCCAGATCTACATATAGTTTATATAAATTTAAGAGTAATATGAATTATTCACTATTGCAGAATATCTTTTCACCACTATGAGTGGCAGTTGTAATTTCTGCATTAATTTTGGGGTACTTCTAGGATGTAGACTGGGTACTCAAAGGCAGTGGAGGATGCTCAACATTTCCAGGAAACAATACTTTGTCATGCAAGAGTCTGTTGCACCCTGCTAAAGTATTTCCACTGATCAAATTAATGTCATATCCTGGAGTGTATCATGTTTGCACCAGCAGTGGCCCACCGTGGGGTTCTGCATAAGGATGATACACAGGGTAGGCAATGCAGAGAAATATTTCTCTGGAGCCTGTGTAGTATTAGCTTTGATAGCAAATATTTAGAGTTAAGGGTTGTTCTGTGCCAGAGCCAAGTGACAGAGGTGGCCCTGTGTTTTGTAATGCATTATTTTTCTTGTGAGTGCTTATGCTCTGTAGAATCTTAAGAAACGAAACAGGATCCAATATCAGGAGCCTCTCCTTCCTCGACCAAGGAAAGGAAGAAGAAGAGAATGAGCTTATAGATATATTCCTTTCCTTCTCATGGTTCAATTCCTGGTCAGGACACATGCCTAGGTTGTGGGCTCAATCCTCAGGGTGGGGCGTGCAGGAGGCAGACGATCAATGACTCTTTCTCATCATTGAAGTCTCTATCTCTCCCTCTTTCTTCCTCTCTGAAATCAATCTATAATAATAAAAGCATAACATGCTAATTAGACCAGACAGCCAAACGACCTTCTGGATGTCATTCTGGATGTCCTTCTGAACGAAGTCATGGCAGCAGGGGCCAAGGCAGAGGCAGTTAGGGGTGATCAGGCAGGCAAGTGAACAGTTAGGGGCAATCAGGCAGGCAGGCAAGCAGTTAGGGACAATCAGACAAGCAGGTGAGTGGTTAGGGGCGAGTGCAGAGGCAGTGGTGGGAGTCTCTCCTGCCTGCATGGCAGCACGAAGGATGTCCGACTGCTGGCTTAGGCCCAGGGAGCAGGCCTAAACTGTCAGTCAGACATCCCCTGAGGGCTCTCGGACTACAAGAGGGCACAGGCCAGGCTGAGAGACCCCCATTCTCCCCAAGTGCATGAATTTTTGTGTGCCGGGCCTCTAGTAAATATATATTTTTAAAAAGAAGAAAACCACGTTGTTTTTTTTTAAAAAAAGAATGCTAGATAAACTACCTGTTAACAAAGTTCTAGAATTTCATCCTAATAATATGATTCAGAGTTTAGAGGAACACCTCTGATGTAGGGAGAACTGTGTTCTATGATGACAGACCTAGTTTGAGCCCACAAATGGTGGATCTGTAAGTGGGAGAATGACTCAATGAGTAGAGCCTAGTTTTGGTGTCTAAGGCTTACCTCTCAGCACTAACTTTAATATTGGGAAAATGGGTTAGTGTATATATTGGAAAGACTATATGCTTTGGAGTTGAAGGTTAAAACCTGGGCTCTGTCACTTACTGCTCATATGACCTTAATCAACTGAATCTCAGTTTTGTTATCTCCATAACAGGAATGATTAAACTCATTTCAAAAATTTGCTATAAATATGATTAAAAATTAAGAATTTAACTTGGCTAGCAAAGTCATGATACAAACAACATAGACATAGAGGGCAAAATTGTTAAAATATTGAGTGCTTGTCTCTGGAAGGTGGAGTTATGGCTAGATTTTGTGTGACTGGACAAATTACTGCACCTCTCAAAGCCTTCATTTCTTTACTGTACATAGTGAATAATGATCACAACAAAAATAATACTGCTGCTTTCATAAGGTTGTTATAAGAATTTGATTCATAAAAATTAAAAAAATAAAGCATTAGGCCCTATACAGTTTGGTTCAATAGATAGAGCATCGGCCTGTGGACTGAAGGGTCTCAGGTTTGATTCCAGTCAAGGGCACGTGCCCGGGTTGCAGGCTTGATCTCCAGTAGGGGTCGTGCAGGAGGCAGAAAATCAATGATTTTCTCTCATCATTGATGTTTCAATCTCTCTCTCCCTCTCCCTTCCTCTATCTGAAATCAGTAAAAAATATATATATATATTAAAAAATTAAGTATTAGGATACCACTTGGCATGTATCAAGTGCTCAATATATGTTACACATTATATGTTATTTTAACTTATTTTGCTCTGTTTCTCTGTACTTTGCCAATTTTCTACAAGTAGCCTGCTTTGTATTCTTAATCAGAAAGAAAATGAATGTACTGATTTTAGAAGAAAATGCCCCTTGCCACATATTTCTAAATGGAAGCCAGATTAGGAAGGTGAAAATGAAGCAGCATGTCAGTTGATCCAACTCCCTGATGACAGTCACTGAGTGTAATTACATAGTCCCGACAGAGGCATCATGAGTGCTAGAGAATGGATTAAAAAGACATGCAAAAATGATGGTCATTTCCAACAGACTCACTTGTCCCTGAACACATCCGTGGGGTTTTAGAGGACAACCATCATCACAAACTGGAACTTTCATAATTATAACAATACGCTAGTCTCTTTAACTTAGTGCTGTCATACTTTTGTAATCAGTGGAATTTCAATTAACTTAGTTAATTAAATGTTGGTGACCCAGAGTGAATTCTATTAATTAATGTTTCTGTATAAAGACATACCAGACCACACAGTGCTTTCCATCAAGCTCACAGATGGTTGCCCAATTGTAGCTGTCACACTTGCCATGTTGCTGGAAAAGAAAGGGAGAGTGATACAGTACACCATGATTCCCAGACCCTGTTCTACATATGTCATGTCAGGGGACCATGAACTCACTAAGAATTGAATATGAAAGTAATGTAAGATTGGGAATGTTCTGGATGGTAGCATTAACTGGAATACTGTCTCACAGTTGTAGTATCCATATTTCTCTTTGTGCTTGCAGTCATATCAGGGTTTCGTGGTTAACTTAAGGTAGTGGTATTGACTTCACCATTTCCTGTAGGTGAGCGACAGAAACAATAATTAAGCACTACCTCTAAACCAAATGTAGTAAATATTATATTTTTCTCCTACTCTTTGGGATACTTTGCAAATGTTATTTAATTCTGACAACACTATCAGGATTCACTTTTTTTTTTTTCAGTTCAGAAGCTCAATGAGATAAATTTACTCTCCTGGTTCACACAAGTAGTTATAGAGCTGAGGTTTAGATCTGTGACTGCTTGACTCCAAGACTGAGCTATTCCCAACGTTATCTGAGATTATAGAGATGAAAAATATCAGGGGTGTGGGTGGAATTTGTATTTTATTCACAAAATGTCATGGTCCTAATAGTGTTAGGGCCCAAGTTTTCATCAATGGCTTTGCACTAGGCTCAAGTAAACAACAACAAACCAGTGATCGACTTGAAAAAATAAATAATTGATTCTTATCTATACCTTTGGGACCACTACTATGATAGGCAGGATTTGGGGATGCAGGGCTATTCATATATTTCTTGAATATACCCAGAAAAATACTTTGCACTTTATAGATTCATTGTCATTGATTCATTTCAATGAATTCTCTTTCAAATTATTTTACTCATTTAGAAATACTCCTGGCTACCTGATTGGTGCATGTCTTGTGATAGATATTTACTGCCTGTGGTTGTTAGTCTTTGCAGTAGATATTACTAACCCCCATTACAGATGAGGAAGGTAAGGCTCGTGGAGCTGAGTTAATACTCCCATAATCATATATGAGTAAGTAGCCGAGGCAGAGAGAGAGAGAGAGAGCTGGTACTGTGTCATTTTCTTCATACCATACTGTCTGCTCTGTGCCAGGGATATAGATATACATGACCTCACCTCAAATGCCAGGGCCATGGGAAAAGAGATCAAACCTGAATCTGATCAGGCCTCAGAATGAACCACAAGATGACAACACATACGGAGTGCAGGGGAATATATTAACATAATGAGTATGCAATCAGCAAAATCCAAACCAAGGGGTTTGACATTCTGCAGCACCCTAGTTTGTTCAACAATATGCTGTAAAATTAAAAAACTGAAAGTGATGAAGGGAAGCTATTGATTAAAAATGGCATTAGAGTTGCAGCAATCCATCTCAATATGTTTGCCTTATTTTTATTCTGGTTCAAATAAACTCTAAAAGAATAATGATATTTATGAGACAACTAGAACTTTGAACATTAACTGAATGTCTAATGATATTAAGAACATCTTATTAAAAGGTATGGAAATGATATTGTAGTTATGTTAACAAAGAGCAAATACAGATACGTCAGAGATTAATTTTTTAAAAATATATCATTATTGATTTCAGAGTGAAGGGAGAGGGAGAGAAAGATAGAAACATCAAGGATGAGAGAGAATCATTGGTAGGCTGCCTCCTGCTTTCCCCCTACTGGGGATCAAGCCTGCAACCCGGGCATGTGCCCTTGACTGGAATTGTGGGACCCTTCAGTCCACAGGCTGATGCTCTATCCACTGAGCCAAACCAGCTAGGGCTAGGATTAATTTTTAAATGATGTAGAACGCCAACATAGCATACGGGTACAACAAGATCAGTCTTGAATTGATAATTATTAAGTTAGGTTATGAATATATGAGGCTCATTATTCTATCTCTGTTAAAGTTTTCATCATAAAAAGTTAAAAATAATATAAATATGGCAAACATAAGATTTAATAAGGCTACACAAGTTTTATACTAGTTTTACATAGCATTCTTTTAAACTTGTAACATTTCAAAGGGAAATATTTTAAGTACTATATTATACTAGAGGCCCAATGCATGAAATTTGTGCAAGGGGCTCGGCCCTCACAGCCCTGCCTGCCTTGCCCAGCCCTTACAGCCCTGGCTTTGTCCAGAAGGTTGTCTGGAAGGCCATCCAGATGGTTGTTCTGCTGTTCGGTCTAATTAGCATATTAGCTCTTTATTATACTGGTATAGGATATCTTATAATGAGAATATATGAAAGTAATAACAATGTATATAAGTTTAACATATGTATTAAAATATTATACTATACATATGTTTGAAAAGAATGATCCTCTTTGCTGTTACTAAGATTCTGGCTTTACAGAATGTTCTCATTCGTCTCATGTCCCATATGCTGTTTCCGGAAATCTCCTTAGCAGCTTTACATTGAATTTTTCTGATCAGATATCTTTTCTCATATAAACACGCTTAATTCCTAATTATTTTTTCAAATTCTCATAAATCATCTCTCTGATTCTCCTTTACTTGAAAAAATATGACCTTTAAACTTCTGTATTTACTCATTTACTCATTCATTCATATAACAAATGAATAGGGTTGATTCTTCCATCAATTTGCTATGTCAACATAGATAGGTCTTTGTTTCATCCCGAATCTCAGTTTTCACATCTGAAAAAGTATGTACTTGGGTTGTTTGATCTCTCAAGAATTCTTCCAGCTTTACAATTCTACAGAACAATGATTCAATCATTTGCTCCTATCTGGCACGCATTACTTTTATTCACATCCTGGTGGTACTTCCCATCTGTACCGGACCATCAAGTATAAACCTAAAACTCAGAGACACAGATAGACAACAGTGTGGTGGTTACCAGAGAGAAGGGAGGGAGGTAGAGAATAAAGGGGACCAAATATATGGTGGGTACACAATGTAATATACAGGTCATGTATCATAGTAATTTACACTTAAAACCTATATGACCCTATTAACCAACATCACCCCAATAAATTTAATTAATAAAAGAAATAAACAATCAACTTCTTTTACCTCTCTTTTGTTTATAGTCAGAGTTCACTTTAGCCATCATTTTCCAGTGGGTCAATGAAAAAGGGTGCCACAACCTTTTGCAGCAAGGGTTCAAGGATTTGGAGAAGGGGATGCAACATAAATGGATACACTAGACAAGAAATATAAATTTGGAAGGCATGGGGAACCAGGCAGAGACCTCACCCTCTAGTGGAGTAGGTTCTAAATCTCTGGACCCACAGCTTTTTATTTACTACAATACACATTTGCCCTTTAGCAAAAAAAAACACACCACACATATCAAAGGTAAAGTTTGGTAAACAGTAAAAGATTATCAGCTTAGGGAATTGCCTTCAGCCACCATTGTTTCAACAGAACAATTGGTGCATAGCTTTTAGCCATTGCTAAAAGCCCAAAGTCCACCAGCCTTCTGAAGGACTTCTTGCATAATTATGACCTGCTGATCTTAGCCTCCAGCAGAAAGGTTTCATGATTAAATGTTTGGGAAACCCTACAAAGTGGGTAGCATTAATTTTATTTTATTATTTATTTAAATAAAATTTATTGGGGTGACATTGGTCAATAGGAACATATAGGTTCCAGGTGTGGGTTTCTATGTTATGTGTATATTGCACCATGTGCTCACTACCCAAAGTCAAATCTTCTCCTGTCACCATATGCATTAATTTTAACTAGTTAACCAATTAGAGACAGTAAATTTTATTATCATACTTCTCTGTTGTTTTTTTGAACCTAATTACTGTTTTAAAAATGAGTCTTTACAATAAAATAATTGAACATAAATTTGTAATTAGAGGAATTTAGAAATAAGTTTTTGGAAGGCTGTACATGTAGAGATTTCAACATAATATATGTTTTCATTTGTATAGTCCAAAGTTTATATAATCTTAAGTTTACTTCAGTATGGCATATTGGGAAAAATGGATAAAGCTGCTCATAGCCCAATGAAACCAGCTCAGAACAGGCAACCGGCCCAGAGGTTGAGGGACTCAGTATCTAGACTTCCTAGTAACTCATTCACAGCAAAATGATTGGGAGGCCCTGATGCATTTTCTGCTTTGATGGAATGAACAACATGTTTGTTGTTTGGACAGCAGATTTTCCAATATATCCATCAAAAGAAAATCCCTCCACCCAGGAACTCATTTTTAGGCTAGTATGCTGTGACCTGCATGGCTAGGTTTAGGATCTGAAGGAGGGGCTGGCACACAAATGAAAATGCTATATAAGAAATATTAATTTAGAAGGCATTGGGGGGCAGGTGGAGACCTCTTTTCTGAAGAGGCACACTGACTTGTGGACTGGACACTTTTTATTTACTTGAATACACATTTGTCCTTTAGCAATGCATACAGGCAGATCAGATCAAAGGTAAAGTTTGGTAAACAATGTAAGGATTATCAGGTCAGGAAATTGCCTTGAGCCATTGAGCCCACAGCAGGGCAGTTTTATGCTGACTTTTAGCCCTGCTGAATATCAAAGTCCATTGGCCTTTCAATGTTTCTTTTTGCATTTTTATGCTGCTATTTGCTTTAGCCTCTGGCACTAGTATAGTTTAGTGGTATCCCCCAAGCAGGGTTTCACCCATAAGGTACCAGAACTTCAGGAAAGTACGGCATTAAATGCAGAAATAGAACACCATGGTAGAGATTCGTGGCTTTCTCACCTAAAGTACATGAGTTGGGTAAGTTTATTCCAAGTAAACAAGTTACTTGCACAAGTTACAAATATATGGCTAGTCACAAAATGACATTCTTATACCATGCAATATTTGTGAACTATGCCAAACTCTAGCAGCTAACTCATAAAAGTTGAGTTAATAATCTTGACATGGAAACAAACATGGAAATCTTAATGTTGTGAAGTTGTTAAAGTGATATAATATTGCCCATGCAGAGTTAGCAATGAATTAGAGCACTGTCTGGATAGAGCATTTCTGGTTTCAAATAATTTAAGAACTCTGTCATTTGGTCTTAGCCCTATTTTTAGCCAATGATGTAATCAGTTCTGGACTAATGGGAACTGATTCAAAGGTCAAGATTATTTCAATTAGCAGATTTGGCAGCTTTCCAGAAAAACTAATTCCTTAGTATCCTAGAACCTTTGCTACTTATGCTGATTAGTCATTATTAGTGTTAATAGTAAAAAAGGTGTTTACGGAGGCACATTACCTCACTTGTACTGTTTGTGGCATTCCTACATGGAAGGAAACTGTTACAGGTTGAGTTTCCCAGAAAGCAGATTCAGACTCAAAGTCTATTGTGCATGGTTTTCTTTTAAGATGAGTACCCTTGGGATCAAACCTATAAAAAGAGGAAAAGGTTCCTTGATTGAACAGGGGAAGAAGTTGAATTGTGATGCTAGCCCAAAGATTTCCTTAGTTGACCAAGTGGAGCTCTGAAGCTAAAATGGTATTTCAGCACAATCATGTGTTGGGCATGGATGGCCAGGCATTTAAACTGACACCTCAAGTAATCACTGGATGTGGGCCTTTGGACGATGCAAGGCCAGGAAGACATGACCTTGGGCCAGGCAGCTCTCTGAAGCAGAGATAGTCCCTAATGGGGACTAACTTTTTAAGAGTGAGACACTTAAAATATCCCTGTGACCCAGATTCAGTCCTTGCTCCACTGGTTGTTATCCATTTTATTAGAGTACTAGTGCCCAGTGCATGGGTTCATGCACATTGAAAGGAAATTAATTAGAAGAAATATTTAATATTTTTATTTGCCCTTTCTCTATAATAGCAGTGTCAACCAAATTCACGATCAACAATGACAGATGGAAACACGCATGCGATTGGTTCCAGCAAGAGCTTTATATACCAGTTTATAAACAAACTTGCTTAATTAGACCTGCTTTCTGATTTAGCTAA
>NW_006300372.1:3411045-3422827 GCF_000327345.1 Myotis davidii | reverse complement strand
GGCAAGTTGTGTTCCTGGGCTGAAGAAACTCCAAGGAGGCTAGTCGCTAGGGAGAGGAAGCTGGGCATTGCCATGTGACATCATTACTCAGCACCCACAGTGACCATTTTGGGGGTGGGCTGGGCTGTGAGCCGCATTTTGCATCATGGGGTCTCGGCAGCATAGGCTGATATTTGGTGGGCTGTCGCTCTGGGGTGGTGGTGGGGCCTATGTCCCACTTGGGGGAAGCTGAATATTGCTTTGTCAGTGCCAGGTCCTCAGTGCTGTTTCTTTGTAAATGGCTAGTGCGTGTCACGGCAGCTCCTGCATTGAGTGTCTGCCCTCTGATGGTCAGTGCTCATCATAGTGACTGGTTGAATGGTCAACACTTAGCATATTAGCCTTTTATGTATATATAGATTTTTAAGCTTATGACATCATTTTTTTTAAATCCTCACCCAAGGATATTTTTCCATTGATTTTTAGAGAGAATGGAAGAGAGGGAAAGACAGAGAGAAACATCGATGTGAGAGAAACACATTGAGTGGTTGACTCCTGCATGATCCCTGACCAGGGCCAGGGCCAGGGAGAAGCCTGCAACAGTGAGGTACGTGCCCTTGACCAGAATCAAACCTGGGACCCTTTGGTCTACAGGCCAATGCTCTGTCCACTGAGCCAAACCAGGTAGGGCTGACATCATTTTTTATTCGATAAATACTTGCTGAGTTGTGACTGTGTGTGAGTCTTTGTACTTGGACTAGAAGATACAATAATTGTCAAAAAGATGAGGTCCTTATCCTTTTGAACCTTGTTTGTATGTTAACTTGTGTGTTCCTCACAGTAGTTTGTGTGGGGGAGGAAGAGGAGGAGTGTCCTATTACTGTGGCATTTTCATGAAGTGATAAAATGAGTAATCTGTAGGGCAGGATCTCATATTTAATTATAAATCCCTTTCATCCTGCTTATCCCTAATGCAAAATTCCTGTGCAGCTGATGTAGAAAACACATATCCCAACATTTAAAAAATTTAATACATATTTTTCTAAATCTGTAACTCCAAAGAAGAGTTTATCTTTTTCAGCTCCTGGAGGTACAAATAAGAAAATGATTATGAATAATTTTCAGTTGATGTAAGAAATTTATATCACCATTTGTGTATAATGCCTTGAGAAATGGAAGATTTTTTCATTTTGATGAATGATGTAGAGGAAAGAAAAAGCAATAAAATCTGCTGTTGCAAACATAAAAAAATATGAAAGAATTTAATGTATTATATTACATATGGAAAATAACCAAGTATTGAAGAGTGTAGCTTAAAATAGGCAAAGGATCTGTATAGACATTTCTCCAAACAGTACATACAGGTGGCCAATAGACACATGAAAAGATGCTCATAATGTTTAATCATCAGAGAAATGCAAATTAAAAACAATATGAGATATCACCTCACACCAGTCAGAATAGCTATCTATCTATATAAAACCCTAATATGCAAATAGAACGGTGGAACAACAGAACAACCAATCGCTATGACATGTGCTGACCACCAGGGGGCATGTGCAGGGCATGGCAGGTGTTGGCAGCAGAGCACAGAACATGGCGGGTGTCAGCTACGGTGGGATGGTGGAGCAGGTGAGCAGGGGCACCAGACCAAGGCAGGATGCTGCTCGCTGTCATTGGGTGAGCCTCTGATGGCTACTGAAAATTCTTTGCTCCTGTGCACTGCAGTCCCACCCAGTACTCAACACCTGTTCCCAGTGCCGGCCCCAATTGCTCCATCAGTGGGTGCGAGTGGGGCTGGCACCATCAGCGCATGGGAGCAGTGGCGGTGAGAGAGGGGCTGCTGGCAGACAGGGCACTGGGGGCTGCAGCAGGAGGGGCTGGATGAGGGTGCAGAGGATAGACTGAGACCAGCCCCTGTGCCCACCGCAGCCTCGTGGCCCACAGTTCCTTTCAAGGTGTACAAATTCGTGCACTATGTAATAATAAAAGTGTAATATGCTAATTAGACTGGATGTCCTACCAGACAAAGCCGGGGCAGTGAGGGAAGCCCGGGTCCTGCGGGAAGTTGGTGCCTGCAGCCAGGGGAAGGAAGGCCTACTCTTGCACACATTTTATGCATCGAGCTTCTAGTTGTAAATAAGTAAACAACAGGTGTTGTGAGGATGTGGAGAAAAGGAAACCCTCGTGCACTCTTCGGGAGAATGCAGACTGGTGCAGACACTATGGAAACAGTGTGAAGGCTCCTAAAAAAATTAAAACAAAAACTACCTTATGACCCGGCAATTCAGTTCCACTTCTGAGAACATATATGAAGAAATCCAAAACACTAATTCAAAGAAATATATGCAGCCCTATGTTCATTGCAGAAGTTTTACAATAGCAAATATATGGAAGCAACCCAGTACCCATCAATAAACGACTGAATAAAGAAGATATGCTACATAAAAAAATGGACTATTACTCAGCAATATAAAAAAAGAATGAAACCTTACTATTTGTGCCACCATGGATAGACCTAGAGCGTATTATGCTAAATGAAATGCCTCAGACATAAAAAGACAAATGTCATGTGCTTCACTTATATGTGGAACCTAAAGAACAAAATAAATGAACAAACAAAACAGAAATGGACTAATAGATACAGTGAACAACTGAGGGTTGCCAGATGGGAAGGTGGTGGGCGGATGGGTGAGGAAGGTAAAGGGAATAAGAAGTTACAAATAGTCCTGGGGATGTAAAGTGCAGCATAGAAAACATAGTCAGGAATATTGCAGTAACTGTATGGTGTCACGTGGGTGCTAGAATTATCAGGGGGAACTTTTCATAAATAATGTAGTTGCTAACCACTATTCCGTACACCTAAAACAAATATAAATTTTTTTTAAAAAAGGCTCTATACTTAGTGCAGAAAACGTTTTGATACGGAGAATACTATCAACGGAATGCAAACCAACCTGTTTCCTATTTACTTCGTGGGGGCCCTGATCAAGATTAGGGGGAGGAGAAAGAATAGGATGCTGAGAATTAAGAAATGCTCTACCATTGATTAATTGTGTTAGTCTGAATTTATTTCCTAAACTTGTAAAATGGTGTTTCTCTTCCCACCCCCAGGGTTTCATCAGATAGAGGCTCTTCATTTAAGTAAAATGAGAGCAAATCAACAAACTTTTTGAATGATCTCTTACCTCTTCATCCATATTATCCAGCATCTGTTGTGCAGCCAGGATTGATGCCTTTTGGTGTACAGACTGGTTATGGCAAACATTCCTTCAAAATCTCCTGCTGTTGTGTTAGCTGATTAGTTTTTAGTGTACAGAGCATGTCCCTAAATATCGAAAATCATTTAGACCATGTTTTCCCTACGGAACCTAGAAAGATTATTAAAAGCATGCAAAACTACATTCCATTCATATTGCAAAGCTTAGCTTTGTATTCATGAAGATGGAGTGATAATTTTTATAGCATTAGAGTTTATTGAGTTCATGCTATGCATCAGACCATATGCTAATCACTTTATGTGTGCATTTATCCTTGGAATGAACATGTGAGGAAGAACTCTTATTATCCTCATTTTATAAATGAACACTATGCTCAGAGAGATCAGTAACTCCCCACAATCAAACACCTCGACACTGGTGAGCTAGGTTTCAAACCTAGACCTCTTTGACTGTGGCATTCTTACTTTTAACTACTTGCTTTCTGGAGACTCTGGAAATTAGGAAGTACGGTAAACAACCACTACCTCTCCTCTAAAAAAAATAAATAAATAAAACCCAGAAGGAAATCTTTATAATAAGAGCTTCCTGATGAATGCAGGGATGGTTTTTAGCTGAACATACATAATTATTTTCCTCTCAAATCAATTTAACATATAAATAATGCAGCCCCAGCTAATGGGCTCTCAGCTAGCCAAACATGAAGAGATATATTGCCCATATATGCATCATAAAGAATGAAGATGAACCACTTGCCTGGTTACATAACATTGTCATACAACATAAATAAAAGATTCTCTCATTTTGGCAATTGTTCTGAACTGTTCTAAGTTTTGCTAAATCAGACTTCCTTCTAATCTAACAGATGCCAGCAGTTTAAAAGCATTTCAAGAATCCTTATTTATATCTGGTGTTCATCTTGAATAAAATGGGCCAGCAAATGCAGAGGGAGAGGACGGGGAAAAGCATAACTTAAAAATGGAATTTATTTCCAGCCTTCTAAACACAGATTTCCAATAAATATCCACTTAGAGAACCATTTCATTAAGCTAACTGCAGCCGAAAACAAGTTCCCTGATGTTTCTTTGAGCATTTTATTTTCTAAAATGAATCATTACTTTCTGTGTTTTGACTTGACAATCCTTTCCCCCCAATTGTGTAATTTTGCATTTGTCACTCAAATTGCTTGCACTTCCAGAGAACTGTTCCAAGACATTTATGCTTTGGAATGAGGCTCTTAGTATGGTGGCATGAGTTTGGTGAAGCCCCAAACCACTAAAGGGCATTGCTTTGTCCTTTACAAAACTTGAGGGGGTCTTTACTTCCTCATTTCAATTAAAGTTTAGCAGCCCCTGAAGGCTCAGTCTGGAGGTGGCAGCAATGAACTTGTAATAAATAGGATGGATAGCTGTGATCCTGTGAGATTTCAGGGGAAATTGAAAGCATGGGTTTTGAATCTCTCTTCCGTCTGTGACTGGGTAAATAACCCTGATATTTGCAAACTCATTCTTAACCATTCCACTCTCAAGTGATGAACCTTTACTAATGGACAACAGATGGAATGTGAAGAAAGGATGAAGCAAAGGTGTTGGAGGGAATATGTTCAATATACAAACTCCACTCTTGTGTATCAAATGACAGATAAGAAAAACTCTCTCAAAACTCAACTCATCCCAATACAATTTGGCTTTGGTGTCTTTGGTTAAACAGTCCAACTGAGAGAAAAGATGCTATTCAATTTACTAAAAAATGGTTATATTTCATACATGGTAGCAAATGTAGAAGGTGCACAGTTAAGGCTATATCAGTGATGGCGAACCTATGACATGCATTTCAGAGGTGACACGCGAACTCATCTTTTTGGTTGATTTTTCTTTGTTAAATGGTATTTAAATATATAAAATAAATATAAAAAATAAAAGTCTTTGTTTTACTATGGTTGCAAATATCAAAAAATTTCTATATGTGACATGGCACCAGAGTTAAGGTTTTTCAAAATGCTGACACGCCAAGCTCAAAAGGTTCACCATCACTGGGCTATATGTATTTCATCTTAAGGAGTGACTCTCAGTATAGTAGCTACATATCATCATACCATTCAAAAGATCAGAAAAACTAATTAATAAACAAACCCTAGAGCCATTTATCTAACATTTACTATATGCCTTATCTTACTGCTATAGGGTCAGTTATTAAAAGGTAGAAGTTCCAGCATGTATTAGAGTTGACTAGAGTTTAAGTTGGTTATGGACAGAAATCATGGAAGGTTAGGGGACTTCTCTTTCTCACTGCCCACTGTACCTCAGAAGAAACCCTCTCTTTTTCTAAAAGACGCTCCCCATTAGAGATCACATGGGTTTTGGTAGTGGAAGCTGACTACATCTTCAGGTCCAGAAGGTAAACATTTGATCCAGTACTAATGAATAGGACCAGCTCATTTCCATGCTTGGTGATTTTTTTCTGGGTTGGACATTTGGACCTAGCTGGAGCCCATTAATCATTGAGCTATTGAGAAAAGGGCATGCCTTTCCAGCCAAAGATGTTAGGCTGTTAGGATGGAATCCTGACCTCCTGGTCGCCACCTTTGCCACTTCTTGGAGAACCAACAAAGAGAATGCCGAATGGAGAGTTGGAGTGAGAATTCTGATTTCTTTACTCAAGCCTGTGGATCCCACTGTTCCTAAAGGTGACTCCCCCTGGGGTTTTCCATAATGTGAGCTAATACATTTTCTCCCCCTCCCACCCTGGCCCCTCCAAAGCCAGCTTTAGTTGGGTTGATGTCATTTGCAATAAAATTATCTGTGTAATTCATCAAATCAGCAAAACTATATAGGAAAATATTCTAATCTATTTTTTTCCATGAATTAAGTAAGCTACATCTCATTTTGAAGAGGATCTACAAGCAAGCCAAGGTCTAGAAATCCCATATCTATACTTCCTTTTTCCATCCAGACAGAAAAAGTGTATTAAAATACAGGCATTTCCTGATTGCCAGTGCCCATGCACACATATGTATATGTATAAACAGCCATACAGAGCTATAGGATCGTTCGGTAAATGCTTGCAATGCATAACCATTCTAGTTAAATCTACATTGGGAGTATATATTTTTTTAACAACATGAGCAAAGAAATTATTTCTAGTTGCATTTTTACAAATTGCTCTCAATTGTGACATTTATCTTCCATCTCAATCAAGTGTAATTTGCCAGAAAGACTGCAGAACATTTGGGTATTTAAAATGTGTGAGGTTTTCCTAACAGCCCCATTCTGCTCCCCTTCAAAGTTTCCTACTAGTTAGGGATGGGACCGACATGGTTCAAGCAAGCTCATCAACTTAAAATGGCTCCCTGAACCCCATAAACGACAAAAATAAGGTGGCCAGTTGCTAAGAAGCGTCATTAGTTCAGTTCACAGTGAATCAATCAAAATAGCTTGAAAGTTTGAGGCCTTGTTTGATTTCAGGTATCTTAATGAAAAATGTATGTTGTTGTAAGATGCGCCAATCATTCATTTAGTGATTGAGATACAAGAGGGCAGTAATGTAAGTTCTATTACTCAGGTCTGATAGGACCTTGGCTTCTAATCCAGCAGGTGCCAAACCCTGGGCTGTGGACCAGTGGAAATCCATGATGAAGTTTGCACCATGCTGTGGCAACATTAGAAAAATCAATACTGGAGAATGAGGTGGTTTTTTTGTTGCATTTTTTAAGAAGCTAAATTTATCCCATTTAAAAGGACTTCCTACTATGATGCTCCACTAGAGTGTATTGTTCGGGACAACAGCGAACAGAGCCATCTCTGCTCACATTTTCTCTTACTGCTAATAGTCACTCTTGCATAAATTCCAACTCCAGGAGATTTCTAGATCTCTGATTTTCTTTCTGACTATAGGCCAAAGGTTCCAGAAAGATGAAAGCCTAAAGCATCACAGAGGCATTTATTTCCACTATTGATTAGGGTAAGAAAGAGTTGCTCTAACTAGGGCTACAAGGAACATAATGTAGCTCAAAGGAGGTGGACATATTCTAAGTTGGTAGACATGACTTCCCTTCCTGCTAGTCACACTCCAGTGGGCCCCTCTCCATGTATGATGATGGCTCCTCTGACTTGCTTCTGAATATGGCAGGGGTGATGATGGGATGTCATTCCACAGGACTACAGCCCTTGTCTTACTAGAACTCCCTTGCTGGCTACCAGGTTTTAGGAAGCAAACTACCATATTGTGAGCTGCCTGTGGAGAGGACTAGGTGGTGAGGAACTGAGGGTGGCTTATAGTCAATAGCCAGCAAGAAACTGAAGGCCTCCTTCCTGCAGCCTGCAAGCAGTTGAATTCTTCCAGTGACTGCGTGAGCTTGTGAGTGAATCCTTCCACTCCGATGGGCCTGCAGCCCCGGCCAGCACCTTTGCAGTGGATCCAGCTGTGCCACAAAATAGGCTCCTTGTATTTGATGCCAACCACTCACCTAATACAAAACTCATTTAACTCGTCAGCCCTCTTATTTTTCCCTGTACAGCTTCAAATGGGTTAAGTCCACCAATCTCAGCTCCCACATTTGTAAAATGGAGAAATAACCATTATCCTGCAGTGTTGCTCCAAGGACTCTTTCTGATTCATTAATTCAACAAAAATTTGAGTGCTCAAAACATGCCAATCTTGTGTTAAAATCTTTTTCTGAAAGTTTTATTATTGCATCTTCAAAGCATGACTGTACCCTTTGCAGGACATTTGGTGCTGTGCAAAACCTCCACAGAGACATCTGGTCCACACTGGCCCATCTCCCTAACCCTGTGTGCCCTTATCCGGTAGGCTATTGAGGCAAGAAGAGTTATTATGAGCAATACAGTCACAACACAAGTATTAGAGCAATAAAACATGTTAGTATTTTTATGTATTAATCCTGTAAACCAAAAAATACGAGTAAACGTTCTGGGCTATTTGAACCCAGGGACATTTTCTTAAGTGTGTACATTTAAATACACATTAAATGATGGGAGATGAGAACCATTCATTGATTGGCTGCCTCCTGCACCTCGCTACTGGGGATCGAGCCCACAACCTGGGCATGTGTCCTTGACTGGAATAGAACCCAAGACCTTTTAGTCTGCTGACCTGTGCTCTATCCAATGAGCCAAACCAGCTAGGGCAAGTGTGTACATTTTTTACAGGACCAAACATTGAGGACCATTTGGCCTGGACCAAATGCTTTTGTGGACATTTTGGACAGGAGCAAATGTCCAATAATCAGTATACCATACTGCCAAATAGGGATGTTTACTATTGCAGAAAGGATTTGATGACAGTATCACAACTATTCATAAACCAACTTAGATGAGTCAAGCAGTCCTTTGTAAACAAGTAAGAATATGAAATCAAGCTGACATTTTTAGGAATGAGGAATTTGATAACACCATTGTCTGACAGAAAATTAATGCCAAGGGATAGAGTTTTGCACAATGAATCCTGCCAGCCCAGGTTATTTTAGAGGACCAATATTTGAGTGATTCTCGCTGGTTCCTTGTTTCCTTCAGAGACAATTCCTTCCCATCATAGCCTTTCTCACATCAAATATGTATACTTTGCCATGTGGAATATATACACAGATGACAGACTAGACTGAAAAGAGAAAATTTAAACTGCTAAGAGGAAAGAGAGGCAATGACGATGAAACGTTTTAATGGAATGGTGTGGGCAAAAGGCATTTAATCTTTGAGACCACTGCTTAACCGATGCACATTTGTTATCGATGTGCTTCCACCTATTCCTTTAAATGTCTTAAAGGAAAATTGTTTCATAAATAAAAATGTTATTTGAGAGTGAAAGAGGATCTGCTCAATAAATGCTTGCTTGAATTGATCGCTAAGAGGGAGTTCGAGATGGGACTAGACGGTGTCATGATAAGGAAAATAAGGAGGTCAGGAAAGACAAATACCATATGATTTCACTTATATGGGGAACCTAAAGAACAATATAAATGAACAAATAAAACACAAACAGACTCATAGATATGGACAACAGACTAATGGTTGCCAGAGGAGAGGGAGTTGGGAGACAGTGAAAAAGGTGAAGGGATTGAGAAGTACAAATTAGTAGTTACAAAATAGCCATGAGGACATATAGCATAAGGAACATAGTGAATAATCTAATAATCTATATATATAAAAGTCAAGTGAGCGGAACAACCGGAACGACCAGTCGCTATGACACACACTGGCAGCCAACCGGCCCAATCCGGGCCCCGATTGGTCCCTGCAAACCTCCAGCGGCCCCTCCCCCTGGCACGCCTGGCCCCCAATCTGCTCCATCCTCACCCTGATCAGGTACAGGGCTGGCCAACTGTTCGCACTGCCCCGCTCTCCCCCCGCCAGCCTGGCCCTGATCGGCCCCCATTGGGGCAGAGTGGCTGGACCCCAGCTGTGCATGAATTAATGCACCGGGCCTCTAGTATTGTAATAACTATGTACATTGCCAGGTGGGTACTGGAACTATCAGGGGCATCACTTGGTAAAGTATGTAATTGTCCAACTACCTGAAATTAATACAAATTAATATTGAATGTAAACTGTAATGGAAAAACATTTTTACATTAAAAAAAAGAGTTTGGCTTTTTATTTTTACCCTACCTTCCAGTGACATCTCCATATGCCATGTGGATTTTATCTCCTGTCCTTCCTCCTAGTGATAAAAGTTGGCAGGTACTGAATGTTAGTTACTGTGTGTCAGGAACTGCTCAAAGTGCTTTATTGCATCCACTCATGTAACTCCGCTTACAGGCCGTGTGCCATGATTAGCCCCAATGTGCAGGAGGGAAAACCTGGGCACAGAGAGGTGAGGTACTCACCCAAAGCCCCACAGTGTTGGTAAGCGGTAGAGCCAGGATTCAACCCACATAGTGTGGTCCAGAGCTCTAGTTCTTAACCATTGTACTAAGTAGCCTCTCAAAATTATTAGACCATTGTCTCCTCATTTACCTCTTAATGCACCAGTAGAATGCTTACACTCGCAAGTGCCACTCTGCACACCGTTCATGTCACCACAGCAGCCATACTTTATTTTCCCTAAATGGTCTAATGCCCACTTATGGCTCCAGACTCATTGCACACCACTCTCCATTTCCTCTCTTAGTCCTGCTGACTTCCTCAGTCCCTCCAACGTACAGTGATCTCTTCTGCCTCTCTCCAGGAGATGGTCTGTTTTCTCATTCTTGGTATCTGTGTCACCTTCTTCTGTTTCATGCCTATACCCTATTCTGGACTTGGCTTAAAGCTTCCTTCCTTCAGACAGCTTTCTGCAATCCTTCCCTGCATCCCCCCTTCCCCCCCACACACTCCCCAATTCACACTCTTCTTCATAGCATTTGGCACTGGTATGATTAATTACTAAGTTCTTATTTATATATAATCCCATATTGAATGCCTCTCTTCCCCACTAGCCCCCAAGATCCCTAAGGACAGGACCATGTATTCCTATAGCCCCAGTGTGTTGCATGGCACCCTGCACAGAGCAAGTGCTCAGGTGATATTTTGGGGTCTTATGGGCTGAATTGTGTCACCCCACACAAAATTCATACTGAAGTCCTAAGTCCCATACCTCAGAATATGACTGTATTTGGAAATAGGACCTTTAAAGAGGTAATTAAGCTAAAATAAAGCCATATGTATGGGCCCTAATCCAACAAGTTTGGTGTCTTTATAAGAAGAGGAGATTAAGACACAGAAAAAACACAGACCAACACACAACCATGTGAGCACACAGCGAGAAGTTGACCATCTGCAAGCCAAGGAGACAGGCCGCAGAAGAAACTAAATCTGCTGATATCTTGATCTTGGACTTCCAGCCTCCAAAATCGTGAGAAATTCGATTTCCATGGTTTAAGCCACCCAGTTGGTGGTATTTTGCTTTGGCAGCCCAGGCAGACTGATGCACTGGGTAACTGACTGGCACTCTCCATGCCAAACTGGCCTTTCTTCAACTCTGGGTTCCATTGCTTTCTGTGTGTCAAGCTAAGATTTCTTTACTGCATTCTAGCCATTGGGCTCTGTCTTCTTTTTCTCTCTTCTTGACCCAAAGTAATTAATAGACTAGAATATATATGCAAATTTTTTTGTTTTTATAGGTGTTATTTATTACTTCCAGTATGCTGATTACAATGACATAAGATTCCTTGCCAAGGTGTCCACTTTTAACCTCTATCTCAAACATTTTTAAATACAAGGCATGGAAGCTATTGAAGAGCCAAGGAGAGAACTTCTCCCAGCTGCTGTGGGGTCCATAAATTCAAGTGAGCTCATTATTTTCTTTTCTGATGCATAATGTCGCTCTAGAAAATTATCTTTTAATCAGCAGTAATGACTCTCATATTTCTGCTGCACTGCTTATTAATCTCCCTGCCCAGTAAAAAGAAGTCTTTAGCAATGCAAATAAAATCTCTGCTTGGAAGCAGAGTTAGGGAGAAGGACGGATCTTACCCCATTCTTCCGTTGCCATACCTATAGCCTTTGAAACAAGACAGTAATTGTACTCCAACAAATGACTAATAAGATTTTCCATGGGTGATCAAAAATAAAAATTTTATAATCATATAA
>NW_006300372.1:3407550-3410616 GCF_000327345.1 Myotis davidii | reverse complement strand
ATCTACTGAACAGTAGAATGACTGGTTGCTATGACTTGCACTGACCACCAGGGTTCAGATGCTAAATATAGGAGCTGCCCCCTGGTGGTCAGTGCACTCCCACAGGGGGAGTGATGTTAAGCCAGAAGCCAGGCTCATGGCTGGTGAGTGCAGCGGCGGTGGTGGGAGCTTCTCCTGCCTCCATGGCAGCACTCAGGATGTCCAACTGCAGGCTTAGGCCCACTCCCTTTCGGCTTGCAGACTGTGAGAGGGTACAGGCCATCCTGAGGGCCCTTCCCCCCCACCCCTGGGTGCACAAATTTCATGTGCTGGGCCTCTAGTATAGTAATATTTGCTGAGTTTATTTTGGGTGCAGGTTGTACAAATTTTGAAAGCTGGCTTCCTTGCCTGATCAAGTCCCTTGACTTTCATCTTATCTTCCAGCAAGGATTGAAATGTTAATCTTCTCAGTACAATCAAATTTAATTATTGCAGTTATGTTTCTATCTGTGCCCAGAGGTGGAAATTTTGTGTTCTCAATAAGTCAAAGTAATAAAGAACATAGTACAGTTACAAGGTAGGTCATTTGATGCTTCTTGAAATAGAAAATGCCCCCTCCTGTCTTCCCAGATTCTAGGACTTTCACACCAAACGGGCCAGGAATCCACAGGAGAAGGAGCCACCAGAGAAAAGTACTGTGATCAGGGACGTAATCCACAGGGAGTTTATTGGATATGGAATAAACCCTGCTACTTGCATATCAGGAGTCTCTCAAATTAACTAAAATACTTCAAAAATATTCTCAAAATTGGTGAAATTTGATGAATTAGTGAGATATTTAGGAAGTAGTGTTGGGGATGGAATGGATGTTGGGGAAACGAGAAAAATGGCCTGTTTTCTGGCTTTGACTGATTGGGAGGAGGTGCCAATAATCAAGAAAGGATACACTGGAGGAGAAGCATATCATATACATCCCCCAAACCAGGAGTGGGGGCAGAACAATGGAAGAAAAAAGTAATGGGCATGACAGAACTCCAACTGGAAGTGATTAAGCATACATTTGGACTGTGTTGGCTTTGGTAACCAAATCTTAATAAGGGTAGGTGTTGATTTGGCCTCAGGGCAATTGAAGTGGGAACTCACACACTCACAATTTTAGATATACTTTGCGTGTAGTGACATGCCAGGATGTTAATTGTACAGTTCTGTGTAACACACATGCCCATCAAGAAATAAGACATTACCATTAACCCAGAAAGTTCTTTAATATCCCTCTTTATGACATATGCTCCTAAAAACATTTAAAAGTATTCACAGCAGCTTTAATAATAATAGCTAAAAATTACTATTCCAATTTCTAAAATCATGAAACTGTTTTGCTTATTGGAGAATTTCATATCAATCAGATTATATAATATGCACTCGGGAATATCAGGCCTCTTTCACTGAGAATAATGTTTGGATTCATCCACATTGGTGTGCTTATAAAATTGTGTGGTTTTTCTTTAATTATCAATATTATTCCAGTGTGTATTTGGTACAGTTGACTTACCCATTCCCTTACTGATGGACACTTGGAGGGTTCCAGTTTTTAGCATTATGATTAAGGCTCCTATTAATATTTTTGCAAAATGTTTTTTAGAGGCTTATGTTGTCAGTCCTCCTGGATAAATACTTAGGAATTCCATGGCTGTTCACAATATAGGTTATGTTTATTTTTTAAAAAAACTGGTAAATAATTTTTAAAGAGGTCATATCATTTTACAAACTTCTACCAATAGTGTTTGAGAGTTGGGGTTGCTTGTCAACACTTAGTGATATCAGTCTTTTAATTTTAGTCATTCTAATCTGTGTGTAGTTGTACCTCAGTGTTTCTTTCTTTTAAAATAATTTTTATTTTTTAATTACAGTTGACATGAAGTGTATTTTTTATCAATGATATTCTCTAGTGTCTGTATCCTGTCTGACAATATCTGCCTTTCATTTTGATTCTTTACTCCACTTACACGATTAATTATTAATTTTTATGTTAAGTCTTGTCATCTCACTGTGTAAGTTTTCTAAGTCCCATCTACTTTTTGTTCCTCTGTTTCTTCTTTAATGTTCCTTTTTGGTGTGAATTGAGGTTTTTTGTGTGTTTTGTGTGTGTGTGTGTGTGTTTTGTGTGTGTGTGTGTTGTGTATGTGTGTGTTGTGTGTGTGTGTGTGTGTTGTGTGTGTGTGTGTGTGTGTGTGTGTTTCGAGGCCAATGATCTGGATGCCCAAGGAAAAACAGCCTCACCTAAGGAGAAAGAGGCAATGGCTTCCTCAAACATTCAGATTTCTGATTTTTAATTGGGTATATTGTGTGTGTTTTCCTTCTTATCTCCTCTATTGACATTTTTTTTTTCATTTTTTGCTGCAAAAGCTTTATTGCTTCCATTTGGTCCAAGGCATGGGAGGGGGTTCCAAGTTTGTTAAAAGGATGCCTAGTGGTTTCAGGGACAGGTTCAAACAGAAACCAAGGGTTACAAAGGGGCCCCTCAAAGGCCTCTGGGCTCCAAAGGCTCCTACTTGTGCTTAAAGGTGAGCCTTTTGAAGAGATACTTGCTCAGACAGCCCAGCCAGGGCCAGGGCCAGCCTGCGGAGGTTAGTCAGGTGGCCCCCATCTTCTTGATGAGTCTCACCTCCTCACCCAGGAAGTGATTCTCCAGGAAGTCACAAAGGCGAGCGTCTGTGCCGGTAGAACCCAGGGTGTGCAGATCCAAAAGGGCCTGGTTCAGGTTTTTCTGCCAGACCATGGCGTTCTGAGTTTTACTCCACACGTCTTGGGAAGGTTTCTGCACCTTCTGGAAGTGGGCGTGGCCACCACCGTGCTGGTCTTGCATCCCTGCAAGCGCTGACCTTCTTGGGAGCTTCTCCTCGGCCAACTCGGAAGAAATGGCGCTTCCCTCCAGAGTCACGCGTCCTGGTGGAAACAGAAGCCCAGAGGTAGGTGCGGGAGGCCCACAGATGGAGGTTGGCCAGGCAGCTGACAGCGGCCTCTACCTTGGTGGAATAATTCTGACAAATTTTGTGATCTCATAGTTGCTCAGCAATAAGGAGTCAT